>NW_006921733.1:5166355-5184604 GCF_000298275.1 Orycteropus afer afer
GAAGGATATCATGTTTGGTAGGGTAGAGGGTCGACGAAAGAGGGGAAGGCCTTTGGCAAGGTCGATTGACATAGTAGCTGCAATGATGGGCTCAAGTATAGCAGGGATCATGGAGCTGGTGCAGGATTGGGCAGTGTTTTGTTCTGCTGTGCATGGGGTCATTATTAGTCGGAAAGGACTCGACGGCACTTAAGAACAAGAACAACATATAGTCATATTTACTCTTAACATCATACACTAACACACGAACAACAAAAATGCATTAACCCTGTTTACATTCCATAGTTCATAAAAGAAGGAAACAAATATTTCATGCACATATACAATGATAAAATATAAAAATCACAGTTCTCATTTCTGCAACTGGTCACATGGTTATAGCTGATATTCAGAACTACCTTCTTCCACCACACATTCTGTATTTCCCTTGCCCTCAGCCAGTACCTCAGTTGGTCATGGTTCTTTGCCTGGTAAGGTGACCCAAACCTTCATTCCAGAAGGGTCTGGGTCATTAGTAGTCATATCAGAATTGAGTGTCTGTAAATTTTCATTGACATTAATCACAGGACATGGTCGTAGTAAGAGACTTCCTAAAGTATTTCCTGTACTCCAGACATATTATTCTGTGCCTCCATTATGTAATGTTAATCCAATTATCCCTTGGTAATCAGGATCTATCACAAAAGATAATACAGTAACACTCTTCTTTGTCTGTTGATCCAGAGGCAAGAGGAAACCAAAATACCCTGGTGGCATTCTTAACTTCCAGTTCAATGGAATCAGTATTGTGTCTCCAGGTGGGAGTGTTCTCCCTTTTGGGACTAAGATCTCCAGTCCCATAGAGCACAGGATAGCAAGGATAGGGAGCAAAATATTTTTGAGTGGGTCACTAGGGATAATAGAGAGTGGTACCATTCCTCTTTCACTCCTTGCTTCCTGGACCTGTGAATCCTGGCTATTGGAGAAACAGTACCACATATTGGACTCTGGTTTAGAGCATATACAGCCTCCTGAAAAACATTGTTCCAGTGCTTCAAAGTATTGCCACCTAGCTGGCACCATAACAGTGTTTTCAGTAGGCCATCTAATTGTTCTGTCAAGCCAGCTTCTTCAGGGTGATGGGGAACATGGTAAGACCAGTAAATTCCATAGGCCCACTGGTGCACTTCATTTGCTGTGAAGCGAGTCCCTTGATCTGAAGCAATGTTGTGTGGGATACCATAACAGTGCATAAAACATTCTGTAAGTCCATGGATGGTAGTTTTGACAGAAGCATTGTGTGTAGGGAAGGTGAATCCATATCCAGAATAAGTATCTATTTCAGTAAGAAAAAAAAAAAAAATGCTGTCCTTTCCATGATAGAAGTGGTACAATAAAATCAACCAGCCATCAGGTTGATCACATTGAGGAATGGTTCTATATCATGGACTCAGTGTTGGTCTCTACTGCTGGCAGATTGGGCACTCAGCAGTGGAGATAGCCAAATCAGCCTTGGTAAGTGGAATTCCATGTTGCTGAGCCCATGGATAACCTCCATCCCTGCCACCATGACCACTTTGTTCATGAGCCCATTCAGCAATAACAGGAGTAGTTGGGGAAAAAGGATGGCTTGTTTCCACTGAATGTGTCATCCTATCCACCTGATTGTTAAAGTCCTCCTCTCCTGAGGTCATCTTTCAGTGGGAATACACATGAAACACCAATATCTTTACTCCTTTGGCCCATTCCGAGATATCTATCCACATATCTCGTCCCCAAACAACTTTGTCACCAATCTTCCAATCACGCTCCTTCCAATCCCAGATTATCCAGCCAAGCAATTGGCCACAGTCCATGAATCCATATGCAGTTGTACATCTAGCCATTTCTTGTTCCATTCCATACAAAGTGAACAGCCTGATTCATGCCTCAAAGTTCTGCCCATTGACAGGCTTTCCCTTCACCACTGTCCTTCAGGGAAGTCCCAGACAGGGGATGCAGTGCCACTGCTGTCCACTTTTGAGTGGTGCCTGCATATTCTGCAGAACCATCAGTAAACCAGGCACAAATTTTCTCTTCCTCAGTCAACTGATCACAAGCAACTCCCCATGACACCATAGCTGCAGACTGGGAGAGGGAAGGTAATGTGACTGGAGTGCAGACCACAGTGATTCGGGCCACTTCCTCATTAAACTTACTTGTGCCATCAGGTCCTGCTCGAGCCTGATCTCTTCAATTTGATGATGAAGTGCTGCTGTGCATGTCCAACTTTATGACTCTCTGGGTCAAACAACACCCAGTTCATGATGGGCAACAAAGGCCTCATGGTGACTTGGCAGCTTATGGTTAGGCGTTCCATCTCTACTAAAGCCTAGTAACAAGACAAAAGCTGTTTCTCAAAAGGAGAGTAGTTACTTGCAGAGGATGGGAGGGCTTTGCTCCAAAATCCCAAGGTTCTGTGTTGTGATTCACCAATAGGGACCTGCCAAAGACTCCAAACGGCATCTCTGTCTTCTGGACACTTCAAGCAGCATTGGATCAGCCAGAACATATGGCCTAAGTGGCAGAGCAGCATGTAACCCTGAACCTGTTGCAGAGCCTTCTGTGATTCTTGGTCTCACTCCAAACTAGCAGCTTTCTGAGTCACTTGATAAATAGGCCACAGCAACACACCCAAATGAGGGATATTTTGCTTCCAAAATCCAAAGAGGCTCACCAGATGTTTTGCCTCCTTTTTAGTTGCAGGGGAAGCCATATACAATAACTTATCTTTCACTTTAATAGGAAAATCCTAACATTCTCCACACCACCGGACACCTAGAAATTTCACTGAGATGGAAGAAGCTTGAATTTTTGTCAGGTTAATTTTCCACCCTCTAGCACACAGACGTCACCAATAAGTCTACAGTCATTTATACTTCTTCTTTACTAGGTCCAATCATCATCATGTCATCAATATAATGGACCATTGTGGTGTCTTGTGGAAGAGAAAAGGAGATCAAGATCCCTACAGACTAAATTATGACATAATGCTGGGGAGTTGTTATACTCTTGAGGAAGCACTGTGAAAGTATATTTTTGGCCTTGCCAGCTGAAGACAAACTGCTTCTGATGGTCTTTTGAAATTGGTGTTGAGAAAAAGGCATAGGCCAGTTCAATAGCTGCATATCAAGTACTAGGAGATATACTAATTTGCTCAAGCAATGACACCACATCAGGAACAGTAGCTGCTTTTGGGTCACGACCTGTTTAAGTTTATGATAATCTACTGTGATTCCCCAAGATCCGTCTGTTTTTTGCACAGGTCAAATAGGTGAATTAAATGGGGATGAAGTGTGAATCACCTCCCCTGCATCCTTCAAATCCTTGATGGTGGGAGTAATTTCTGTAATCTCTCCAGGGATGTGGTATTGTTTTTAGTTTACTTTTTTTTTTTTTTTAAATTAAGTAGAGGCAGTTCTAATGGCTTCCACTTGGCTTTTCTTACCATGATAGTCTTCACTCCACATGTTAGGGACCCAGTGTGGAAATTCTGCCAATTGCTGGGTATAATTATTCCAATTATGCATTCTGGAACTGGGGAAATCACTATAGGATAGGTTCAGTGACCCACTGGACCCACTGTGAGACACACCTGAGTTAAGACTCAATCAATAATTTGACCTCCATATGCCCCATTGTAGTGCCTAAGACACTTGACTGCTAACCAGAAGGCAGGCAGTTCAAACCCACTGGCCACTCCTCGGAAGGAAGATGGGATGGGGCAATCTACTTCCCTAGTGACATCACCTCAGAAACCTAAGGAGGGGTCACTATGAGTCGGGTCTGATGCGAGGGCACATAACAACAACAACAACATGCCCCATTCTGACTGGTGGGCCACAATGATGTATTCAGTCTCCTGGAATTAGTGTCAGTTCTGAGTCAGTGTCCCTGAAAAGTCTGAATATTTTGTTTTCTCCAATGAACAGTTACTGTTGTAAGACTTGAAATCCCTTTGGGGAAGGCTGGAAGGAAGACTGACATTATAAATTTTTGGCAATGTAGTGGGGTCCTTCCTCAAGGGAACCTGGCCTCCCCTTCATTCAAGGAGATGTGGGTCTGTGCACTGACTTAAGTCTGAGAATTCATTGAGATGCCATGACTCTGTATTCTGATGATTCAATCTAGACTGCTCTTCATGTCACTTGGAATTCTGTCCATACAGATCAAGTAAATATGTAGTAGGCTTGCCATGTATTTCACTCCTAGGAACACCATGCCTAAGTAGCCAATACCATAATTTCACACAAGTCAGAGTATTCTGATTACTGTTTCAACTCTGCTGTCGATTATGGTAACCATGCCCACCTTGCCTTTGTTGATTAACTTGGCCCCTACTACCATGGGGTTCAGTAAGTTCCATTGTAGTTAAGTGTCTTAGTTCAATTAAAGCAGTTACAATTGTCAAGTCTGACTTATATAAAATAGCAATCATAGCAGTCTTCAAGGATGTTGGGGCTCCTTTCACAAATTTGTTCCTCACCATAGTAGTGAAAGTTATGTCCTCTGGGCTTTCCATTTCTGGGTCTAAGAGTGTAATCTGATAAATCTCTTCTAACATGCCAACTTCCCTAAGCTCTGGATACATTCTTCTACATTATACCAAGCCAAGTCTGGTACTTCATCTTGACTTAAGGTAGGCCACCACATAATCTGTGCTTTAGTAAGCCAACCAAATAAAACATTTGATCCTTTCCTAACTTCTGGAGCTGAAACATGGAATGAGGAATCTGTACTTAGTTGGCTTAAATCAATAAACTCAGACCAATCCAGTGTTACATTCTTTGTACCATTGTCCCACACCATTAGTAGCCATTTCCACACATATTCTCCAGGTTTCTGTCTGTACATGTTAGCAAAAGCAAGTAGGTCTTTTTGGGTATAGTGTACCACTTCCTCAGTCACATTTTGTATTTCATCTTTTGGGGCTCACTTGGATTTTTCTTTAGTTATAGGTCTAACAGTAACAATGGGTGGTTGGGATAGTTTCTGAGAATATTCAGCAATGTATTCCATGACATCTACCTCAGGCAATGACAAAGCAGGAACAGTTGGGTTAATTTCATCCAATGGAGGTAGAAGGGATAATGGTCTTATAATAATTCCCTCAGATGGGAGGGATGGTGTTGTTGGCATGAGGACTACAACAGAATTTACAGGCTCCATATCCTCTTCTTCCTGTCTACCCATAAGTTCTCATTCCAAGTTTCAGCATCCATTTTTTCCGAATCACTGTCCTCACGTTAATGTGAGACACCATTCTGGGTTGGCAATTCAACTGACGTAATTCAGCCACATTTACAATATGACTTTGGATTTGTTTTTTGGCAATATCAGCTCTGTTACTAGAAGAAATAAGGATTCCTTTCAGGGTACAGGTGAAAACATTGAGGTATTTTATGTGGTGCTTGAGCTGTGACTCAGCAGCCCTGAACTAGTCTCGCTCTTTCACCACTTTGTCTAGCATAAGTAGGACCAACGAGCTTCCTTATAGCCCTCATGCTGACAAAATTGCAGAAAGTGTCAGACCTGCGATCACCCAGAGCCTCACTTCTCAAAAATACTTGATCTACTGGTGGAACTATTTTGCATATTAATGTTGCCACCTCATGCTGCAGATTAGCAGGGCCCTCTTTTCAAATGGAGGCAGAGTCACCAGTGCACTTACAATTAATCAAATTGGAGAACCAAAATACTATTTGTGAGAACCAATTTAGGAAACCCATCCTTATGATTTTGTCTTTCTAGAACCACCCCACTCTCAGTACCAAATGTGTTAGGCTGGGTTTTCTAGTGTAGTGAAACCAGTAAAGCTTATAGAGAGAGAGAGAGAGAGAGAGAAATTTATCTTAGTAAAATGCCTCACACACATATAGAAGCTGACAAGTCCCAAGTTCTTGGAACAAACATCAAACTGGAGGATTTTCCCAACTCACACAGCTGCAAGGGCTGATGAATTAAAGGTTGGCAGGCAGTATACCAGCTGTTGACTGCAACAGAAGATGAATTCAAGATCACCAATCCAAATGGTAGATTGTTCACTCATGGACAGTTGTAGGTAGCACAACAGGATCGAGATCCACAAAAGAGGGTCTCATTTTCCCAATATGTCCATATATATATTGAAAGTAGGCCATAACCCTAGGGAAACTCCCTTTCAATGGGTAAGCTGGTCAAAACATATACATCTGATCTCATTATGGTAATAACCACATCACAACTGCTTAAACCACTCAGAATTGTGGTCCAGCAAAGTTGACACACAACCCCAACTATTATATCTACTATGGGGACTCCTGAGGGGAGAAGCTCCAATGACTCTGACAGCAGTATCCTAAATTACAGGTTTGATAAGATCACCTTGCCTGCATTAGTGACATCCTCCTAGTACCTGCTGGTGTTTCTATAAGAGGCCATGACACTGAAAATCAGGGAGTACACAGTCTAAAAGAGGAAAAAGTGTCTGGGAAGGAGCCAGAGAGTGATTCAGGGGCATGGGGGTCACTGTGTTGACTTTCCTATCTGAACATATATTTAATTTTTCAATCAGTCTCCACTCACTACTCTTAATAGGAAACATCTTATGACAGGTGAGTTTTTCAACACCATAATGTGCATTTTGTTGACACAGTTGACACATACCATAGTTTCACACACAGAGTTTTCTGTTCCTTCAACAATGATGCTATTGTGCCTAAAAACTAAAAGTAATACAAGCCTATGTTGTTGTTGGATAACATCAAGTTGATTCCAAGTCATATTAACCCTATATGACAGAATAGAACTACCTCATAGGGTTTCTAGCCTGTAATCTTTATGGGAGCAGATTTCCAGATCTTTTCTCCTGTGGATGCAGATAAAATTGAGTGTACAGTAATGAGAAAAGAGGGAGCTCTGGTAAGTTTGTGCCTAAAGCACTTAACTGCTAACCAGAAGTCTGGCAGTTCAAATCCATCCTCCTTGGAAGGAAGGTTGGGCAATATACTTTCACAGTAATATTGCCTCAGAAACCCAAGGAGGGGTCACTATGAGTTGAGTCCGACTTGATGGAACATAATAACAACCACAATAATGAGAAAAGGTCAACAGAAAATATAATCACAAGAATATTTTGAGCTCAAGTGCATAGTCATTTTAAAGTTCCCTTTCGTCTTATTATACTAGCTTTCTTTCCTGTCATAGAGATTTGTGCTTCCCAAAAATCAATGCTGAACTTTATTACTCTGTGGTAGGTTGAATAGTGTTCTCTCAAAATTCATTTCCATCCAGAAGGTGAGAATGTGATCTTATTTGGATATATGGTCTTTGCACATATAATTAGTTAAGGATCTCAAGATTAAATAATTCTGGATTTAGAGAAGTATCTATGTGTACATGGAGTACCCCAGGGAGGCTGACCACAGTAATGCAGCCCTGGGAGCAGTGGAAGTTGGGAGTTTGTGTGCATGGAGCTCCTCAGGGGTAGGTCACAGTAAGCCAGCCCTGGGAGCAGTGGAAGGCAGGTGTTTGTGCCCTGCAGGGAGGCAGTGTAAGCGAGCAGGGCAGGAGAAGCCAGGAAATGGGCAGAATATTTTGTAAAAGATAAGGGAGTCAAACTTGTCTGTCAGTTTGTCTTACTGTGATGGTTTGAGTGTTACTCTGAGGTTTGAGGCTATGCAACCAGTATTTCAAATGCCAGCAAGCTTAATGAGGGTGGACAGGTTTCAGCAAAATTTCCAGAATAAGACAAACTCAGAAGAAGGAAGAGGACATCCATTTCTCAACTAATTGGCAATGAAAACCTTATGAATAGCAATGATACACTGTCTGTTATATTACTGGAAAACTGTAGGAGTAGCCCAGAAACATTGTATGATACATTGCCAGAAGATGAACCCCTGAGGTTGGAAGGCACTCAGAATAAGACTGTAGAAGAGCTGCCTCCTCAGAGTAGAGCTGACCTTAATGATGTGGATAGAGTAAAGCATCCATGACCCCCACTTACTGATATGGGATGTCTCAAGATGAGAAGAAACAGCTGCAAACATCCATTAATAATCAGAACATTGAATGTACAAAGTAGAAATCTAGGAAAATTGAAAGTTGTCAAAAATTAAATGGAACTCATAAAGATAGCACTAGTGAGATGAAATTGATTCATTTTGGCCATTTTGAATAAGACAACCATATGATCAACTATGCCAAGAATGACAATTTGAAGAAGAATGGCATGGCATTCATCATCAAAAAGAATGTATCAAAATCTATATTGAAGTACAATGCTGTCAGTAATAGGATAATAAGCATATGCCTACAAGGAAGAGAAATTAATACTACCACCGTTTCAAATTTACACACCAACCACCACAGCCAAAGATGAGGAAACTGAAGATTCTTCCCAACTTCTGCAGTCTGAAATTGATCACACATTGCAATCAAGATGTGTTAATTATCACTGGTGATTGAAATGGAAAAGTTAGGAAAAAAGGAGAGATACCAGTAGTTGGAAAATACAGCCTTGGTGATAGAAATGATGCTGGAGATCACATGATAGAATTTTGCAAGACCAATGAATTATTCCTTGCAAATACCTTTTTCAACAACACAAACGGTGGCTATACACATGGACTTTGCCAGATGGAGCACACAGGAATCAGATTGACTACATCTGTGCAGTAGTGTGAGTGATGGAAAAGCTCAATATCTTCAGCCAAATCTAGGCCAGGAGCTGATTGTGGAACAGGCTATCAATTGCTCTTATGCAAGTTCAAGTTGAACCTGAAGACAACAAAAAGAAGTCCATGAGAGCCAAATTACAATCTTGATTATATGCCTCCTGAATTTAGAGACCATCTAAAGAATAGACTTTATACATTGAACACCAATGACCAAAAACCAAAGGAACTATGGGTTGATATCAAGAACCTCATCCATGAAGAAAACAAAAGGTCATTAAAAAGACAGGCAAGGAAGAAAAGACCAAAATGGATGTCTCTGAAACTTGCCCTTGAGTGGAGAGTGGCTATAGTAAATGGAAGAATCAATAGCATAAAAGAGCTGAACAGAAGATTTCAAAGAGCAGCACAAGAAGACCAAGTATAATATTATAATTAAATGTGCAAAAACCTGGAGTTAGAAAAACAAAAGAGAAGAACAGACTCAACATTTCTAGAGATGAAAAAAATGAGGAAAAAATTTAAGCCTTGAGATGCAATACTGAAAGATTCCATGGGCAATATGTTGAGAAATGTGGGAAATATCTAAAGAAGGTGGATGGAATACACAGAGTCACTATACCAAAAAGAATTGGTAGATGTTCATCCATTTCAGGAGGTGGCAAACAATAAAGAACCAATGGTACTGAAGGAATAAGTCGAAGCAACACTGAGGAGAATGGTTAAAAACAAGGTTCTGGGAATTGACATAATACCCACTGAGATGTTTCAACAAAGAGATGCAGTTCTGGAGGCATTCACTCAACTGTTGTTGATAGGTACCTTCTAGTCATCTCCAACTCACAGTGACCCTATGCAGAGCAGAACAAAACACTGCCCAGTCCAGTGCCAGCTCCACAATCCTTGCTATACTTGAGCTCATTGCCACATCCACTGTGTCAATCCATCATGTTGAGGGACTTCCCCTCTTTCATCAACCATCCACCTTAACAAGCATGACATCCTTCTCGAGGGAATGGTCCATTCTGATAACGTGACGAAAGTAGGTGAGAGGAAGTCTGGCCATTCTCGCTTCCAATTTGCATTCCTGCTTCACTTCCACCAGGACAGATTTGTTAGTTCTTTTAGCAGTCTGTGGCACTTTCAGCATTCTTTGACAGCACCACAACTCAAAACATCAATTCTTCTTTGGTCTTCCTTATTCATTGTCCAGCTCTTAAATGCATATGAGATTATTGAAAATATCATGGTTGTGTCAGGTGCACCTTAGTCCTCAAGGAAACGTCTTTGCTCCTCAGCACTTGAAAGAGGTGTTTTGCAGCTGACTTGCCCAGTGCTGTACATTGTCTAATGTGCTGACTGCTGCTTCCATTGGTGTCAATTGTAGAAACCAGCAATGTGAACTCTTTGACAACTTCAAACTTTTCTCCATTTATCATGATGCTGCTTAATATTCCAGTGTGAGGATTTTTGTTTTCTTTATATTGATATGTAATCCATATGCAGACTATATTCTTTAATCTTCATCAGTTTGTGGTCAAGTCATCCTAACTTTCAGCAAGTAAAGTTGTGTAATATTTGTATCTCAGGTTGTTAATGATTCTTCCTCCAATCCTGATGCCATGTTCTTCTTTGTATAGTCCAGTTTCTCAGGTTATTTGCTCAGCATACAGATTGAATAAGTATGGTGAAAGGATACAGTCCTGACACACTCCCTTCTTGATTTTAAACCATGCAGTGTCCCCTTGTTCTGTTTGAACAACAGCATCCTGGTCTATGTGCAGGTTTCCTCATGCATACAATTAAGTATTGTGTAATTACTATTTTTCTCAATGTTATCCACAGTTTGCTATGATCCACATAATCAAAAGCTTTTGCATAGTCAATAAACACAGATAAACATCTTTGTGGTATTTTTTGCTTTGAGCCAAGATCCATCTGACATCAGCAATGATATCTCTTGTTCCACGTCCTCTTCTGAATCAAGCTTGCACCTCTGGAAGTTCTCTGTCAATATACAGTTGCAACTGTTTTTGAATTATCTTCAGTAAGATTTTACTTGAGTGCAATATTAATGATATTGTTTGATAATTTCCACATTCTGTGGGATCACCTTTCTTTGCAATTGGTACAAATGTGGATCTCTTCCAGCCAGTTGGTCAGGTAGCTGTCTTCCAAATCTCTTGGCATAACTGAGTGAGTCACTCCAGTGGAATATCTGTTTGTTGAAACATCTGAACAGGCATTCTATCAATTCCTGGAGCCTTGTTTCTTCACCACTTCCTTCAGTGCAGCTTCGACTTCTTTCTTCAGTACCACTGATTCTTGATCATATGCCATTTCCTGAAATAGATGAAGATCGACCAGTTCTTTTTGGTACAGTGACTGTGTATTCCTTTCATCTTCTTGGATGCTTCCTGCATCATTCAAAATTTTGCCCATAGAATTTTTCAATATTGCAACTCAAGGCTTATTTTTTTTTTCCTCAGTTCTTTCAGCTTGAGAAATGCTGAATGTGTTCTTCCCTTTTGGTTTTCTAATTCCAGGTATTTGCACATTTCATTAGAGTAATTGGCTTTGTCTGCTCTAGCTGCTCCTTGAAATCTGCTCAGCTCTTTTATCTCCTCATTTCTTCCATTTACTTTAGCCACTCTCCACTCAATGGCAAGTTTCAGAGTCTCTTCTGACATTCACTTTGGTCTTTTCTTCTTTTCTCATCCTTTTAATGATCTCTTGCTTTCTTCATGGATGATGTTCTTGATGTCATCCCACAATTCTTCTGGTTTTTGGTCATTGGTGTTTAATGCATTAAATCTATTTTTTATATGATGTGTAAATTCAGGAAGGATATATTGAAAGTCATATGTTGGTTCTCATGGACTTGTTTTAATTGCCTTCAGGTTCAACTTGAACTTGCATATGAGCAGTTGATGGTCTGTTCCACAATGAGCTCCTGGCCTTGTTTTGGCTGAAGATATTGAGATTTTCCATAACTTCTTGCCACAGTCAATCTGATTCTTGTGCAGTCCATCTGGTGAAGTCCATGTACATAGCTGCCCTTTGTGTTGCTGAAAAAAGATATTTGCAATGAATAAGTCATTGGTCTTGAAAAATTCTATCATACTATCTCCAGTGTTATTTTTGTCAGCCAGGTCAAATTTTCCAACTACTGGTGATTCTTCTTTGTCTCCAAAATTTGAAGTCCAGTCACCAGTGATAATTAAAACATCTTGATTGCACATTCGGTCAAATTCAGACCGCAGAAGTTGATAAAAATCTTCATTTTCATCATTTTTGGCTTTGGTGGTTGGTGTATAAATTCAAAATGGTAGTAGTATTAACTGATCTTCCCTGTATGCATATGGATATTATCCTATCACTGACAGCATTGTAGTTCAGGAGAGATCTTGAAACATCTTTTGTGATGATGAATGCCACACTATTCCTCTTCAAATTGTCATTCTTGGCATAGTTCATTAATGCCTAGCATATCAATATTTATACATTTTATTTCATATTTAACAACTTCAAATTTTCCTAGATTCATACTTTGTACATTCCATGTTCCCATTATTAATGGATGTTTGCAGCTGTTTCTCCTCAATTTGAGTCATCTCACATCAGCAAATGGACGTCTCAAAAGCTTGATTTTATCCATATCAGTAAGTCCAGTTCTATTCTGATGATGCAGCTCTTTCCCAGTCATATTTTGAGAGCCCTTTGACCTAAGGGGGTCATCCTCCTGCACTGTATCAGAAAATGTTTCCAGGCTATTCATAAAGTTGTACAGTAATGTATCAGATAGTGTCTCTCTAGTATTCCTAAGGTTTTTCCTGGCCAATTCTTTGAGAAGTGGATGACCTCCTCCTTATTCCTCATCTTTCTCCATCTCTAAGCTGCGTTGAAACCTGTGCACCATGTGCAACCCTGCTGGCATTTGAAACACTGGTGGCACAGCCTCAACCCTCACAGCAACACTCAAGCCCCCTCAATAAGACAAACTGACAGACAAGTTTGTCTTCCTTAGTTGTTCAAAACCTCTCTGCCTTCCCCCTACCTGTATTCCTGCCATTGCTTGCTCTGTTGTTCCCTGGTCTCTTCCCCCCACTTTCCTTCTTCTTGGGGTTGGGGCCTGGCTTCCTCCCCTTACCTGGATCCCTGCCACTGCTCGCTCTGTCATCCCTGCTAGTTTTTTTTTTTTTTTTTTTTTTACTCAGCTATGGCAAGAGATTTGGAAGGCAGCTACCTGGCCAACTGACTGGAAGAGATTCATATTTGTACCTATTCCAAAGAAAAGTCATCTCATAGAACGTGGAAATTATTGAACAATATCATTGATATCACATGCAATTAAAATCTTACTGAAAATAACCCAAAAATTGTTGTAGCTGTATATTGACAGAGAACTTCCAGAAATACAAGCTGGATTCAGAAGAGGATGTGAAATGAGGGATACTATTGCTGATGACAGATGGATCTTAGCTCAAAGCAAAGAATACCAGAAAGATGTTTATTTATTTTTTCTGACTATTCAAAGGCATTCAATTGTGTGTATTATAACTAATTGTGGATAACATTGAGAATAATGGGAATTCCAGAACTCATAATTGTACTCATGAGGAACCTGTACATTGACCAGAAGGCTGTTATTTGAACAGAACAAGGGGATACTGCATGGTTTAAAATCAAGAAGGGAGTGAGTCAGGTATCCTTTCACCATACTTATTTAAACTGTATTATGTGCAAATAATCTGAGAAGCTGAACTATATGAAGAGGAACATAACTTCAATGTTGGAGGTGGCTCATTAACAGCCTGAGATACAAAGACAACACAATTTTGCTTGCTGAAAATTAGGATAACTTGGATCATTTACTGATGAAGATTAAAGATTTGTCTGCAGTGGGATTACAAATTTATATAAAGAAAACAAAAATCTTCACAACTGGACCAATAAGCAGCATGAAGATGAATGGAGAAAAGATTAAATTTGTTGAGTACATCATATTACTTGGTTCTGCAATCAACATCAAGGGAAGCAGCAGTCAAGGCATTAAAAGATGTATTGCATTGGACAAATCTGTTTCAAATCTATTCAAGTGTTGAAGAGCAAAGATATCTCCTTGAAGACTAAGATGTGCCTAACCCAAGCCATGGTATTTTCAATCACCTCATATGCATGTGGCAGATTGAGTAATCTACTTCCATAGTGATTCTACCTTGGAAACCCAAGGAGTGGTCATGATGAGTCAGATCTGACTCAATGGCAGGGAGGTTTTTTTGTTTGTTCGTTTGTTTTGGTCATATGCATGTGAGAGTTGGACAAGGAATAAGGAAGACCAAAAAAAAAAGTTGATGTTTTTGGGTTGTGGTGTTGGAAAAAGAATGCTGAAAGTATTGTGGATTGCTAATGAACTAACAAACCTGTTCTGGAAGAAGTGCAGCTGGAATTCTCCTTGGAAGTGAGAATAGCCAAACTTTGTTTCACCTACCTTGGTTATATTGAGAGAAGGACCATTGTCTAGAGAAGGATGTCATGCTTAGTAAAGTAGAGGGTCAACAAAAGAGGGAAGGCCTTCAACAAGATACACTGACACACTGCCTACAGCAATGGGCTCAGGGATAGTAGGGATTGTGAGACTGGCACAGGACCAGATAGTGTTTTGTTCTGTTGTACGTAAGTTCACTATGAGTCAAAGATGAGTCAATGGAACATAACAACAACAACAACTATGTAAGAACAAGGGTAGGACAGAGAGAGACACAGAGAAGACCATGTAAAGACAGAGATTGACTCATATATTGGAATGATGTAGATCATCTACAAGTCAAGCAATGACAAGAATTTCTGTGAAACACCAGATATAGGAGAGAGGCATGAGTTTCCAGAAGTATCTTGCCACCATCTTAATTTTAGAATTTTGGCATTCTGAACAATAACAAAATAAATTTATGTTATTTATAGTCACTTAGTTTATGTTGATATGTTATGATAACTGCAGGAAATTAATAATCCACCTTTAAAAATCTAAGCCCTACAAGCCAACAGGATTCTTGCATGTGGATTCCAAATGCCTCGCTATGCTTAATGTTAGGTGCACCCCATTTTGAGTGCAGGCATCCTTTCTGAGACATCTATTGCATATTTAAGGTTTTTTAAAGACAGAATATTCTACTATCTCTGCCCAATAGCTGTCAAGTGAACTCTGTTTCATGGTGACCTCATATAAATCAGATTAGAATTGTACTTCATAGGGTTTTCAATAAGCTGATTTTTCTGAATTAGATCACCAGATCTTTCTTCTTAGGTGCTTCTAGGTGGACTCAAACTGCCAAGCTTTTGGTTAGCATCTGAGATCACTCACTTTTTGCACCACTTAGGAACTCTAGAACATTCAATCGGTGTATGTAAACAGTTTATTCTTGCCCAAGGTCTCAACTCCCAATAGCCATATCTTCCCAATGCCATTTTTCGTCTGTTCATTAGTGAGTGAATGAGTCATACTGAATCCAGAGGAGCCTGGTACCAGCCCCAGTGTTCTCATATACCACAAAGCCAATCTGGATGTTTCTAATACCACCACTTCCAGGACAGTAATGTCTTCCTTTCTCTCTCTTCATGGAATCTCCTACACAATCTCTCCTATAAGGTTAGAATTCTCCTCACATCCTATGCTTATTACATTCAATGGCTGGTATTGAAGTGTTCTTCTCTTATCTCCATATTTGGCTTCAGACATGTGAAAGTCAAAGATTCAAGATTATGCACTCTGAAAAATGCTATTGAAATGAAAAGTGGAGAAGTGGCCTTTTTTTTTTTTTTTTCCTCTTTTTTGAGATTTCTCCCAGATCTTATAATGGCTGGTATTGAAGTGTTCTTCTCTTATCTCCATATTTGGCTTCAGACATGTGAAAGTCAAAGATTCAAGATTATGCACTCTGAAAAATGCTATTGAAATGAAAAGTGGAGAAGTGGCCTTTTTTTTTTTTTTTCCTGCTTGGGCCTGTCCTCTCCCAGAAGTAATAAATGCTGTTAGTACAGTAAGTGTGGGCCACAGGTCCACTTGCAGTACTATAAATTAAAAATATATCAGCTAATTAATTTTCAAGATGTTACTCACATTACACAGTCTTCAATTCATCTATTGATTCAGTTTTTGAGTGTCTACTGCATTCTGGATCCTAGAGAGGATAAGAACATTGTTCTGAACCTTAGGAACCTTACAATGTACAAAATGAGGTACTACTAATAATAAATAGTTACAATAGAGTATGACAAACTCCTGGTAGGTGTGAGGGCTAGCTCCTGTAGGAACCTGTGTGGTAGCTAAAACCTTACTGACATTCCTTACTGCCTTCCACTCAAAGATTGCCACAGTCCTGACTCCAGTCACATTTATAAACAGTTGCTGTTGAGTTATTCCAACTCACAGGGACCCCATTTGTGTCAGAGTAGAACTTCTGTTACATAGGGGTTTCAATGGCTGATTTTTGAAAACTAGATCACCAGGAACTTCCAGCAAGATGACAGAATAGGCAGATAAGCTACACAAATCCTCTACAACAAAGAAATGAGAAACTGATTGATTCAGAAGATAACCCTGGAACCCTAAGCTTTGAAGACAAGGAAAAGAAGTGTGTTAAATATTGACTAGTAGAAAATCCTGAATGAAAACAGCAAATAAGGAGATAAATGGAGCTGTGGACTGTCAGCTGGCCTGACAGTGTGGCCATTTTGAATACAAGTGGTGTTTCATTCCAGGCAGCAACTTAAGAATTGGGTCAGCTTGCCAAAGACTGCATGGGCAACTGCATTGGTGGCTGACAACTACCATATTCCCCTTGTTCCCCTTGTATCTCACACCCTCTCGGTGAATGGAGATGTGACCATCCCCCAACCCTACCTACCTTCTGGACTGATGGGAATTTCATCTTAGTTCAGGTTCCCTGCCACCAGCTGCATTTTGGGCAGGCAGGAACTGATCCTAGCACTAACCTGTCTGTTCCCAGCCATATTTTGGGCCAATCAGATTTTTTTCTGAGACCAGATACCTAACTCAGCTGACTTTTAGGATGGCTGGAACTTTTTTCTAGGAATGGGACCCTCCTCTCAGTTATCTTTTGAGACAGCAGGAATTTTGATTGGGACTAGACATCCTGGCAACAGCTGCCTTTTGAGTCAGCTAGAACTCTCTCTGGAAACAGGAGCCTTTCACCCAATTACCTTTTAGATCAGCAAGAACTTTTTCTGGGTCCATGATCCCTGCAGTCAGACACCTTCTAGACCAGCAGGATCTTGTCTGAGATCAGGTGCCCTATTCCCAGCAATATTTTTGGCTGGCAAGAACTTTTGCTGGGACCAGGAGCCCTGCACCAAGCCCCTTTTTGGTATGGCAGGAACTTTTTCTCAGAATAAGGGCCCTGTGCCCATCTTTCTTTTGGTACAGCAAGAACTTTTTCTGAAACCACATGCTGTGTCCACAGTGACATTTTGAACAAGAAGGAATTATTTCTGGATCCAAGTACCTTGTTTTCACTGCAATTTGGACAGCAGGAACTCTTGCTTAGTCAAGATGCCTCCAAAAACAGACTTCTTCTGGGACAGCAGAAATTCATGAGTGTGGGCATCCTGCCTCCAGTTCCCTTTTGGATAGGCAAGAACTAGTACCAGGACCAGGTGTCCAGCTCCCTTTTGTCTTCTTGGCCAGCAGAAACACAGCCCTGTGCCTTGTCCTTTCCCCACCCCACCCTCAGTTTTGCTTTTGCTTGTTTATAAATATTTTTTCTTCCTCATTTTTTCTTTCTTTCTTTTTTTCCCCCTCTCACTTTACCTCCCCTGGTTCTTGTTTTTTCCCCTTTTCCTGGTTTCCATTCTTTATTTTTCTTTTCTTTTTTTTTCTCTTTTCATTATTCCAACCCCTTGTTTTTCTTTGTGAATTTTCTTCATATTTTTTCTTTTTCTGTTGCTCTCTTCTTTTGTTCTCTCATAACAAGGTATTTTATTTTCCTTTGTCATTTTTTTATGAGTTTTTCATTTATTGCTTTTTTTTGGCAATTGTTACTGTTTGTTTATGCATTTTGTGTGCATTTCTTTTTTCCTCTTGTCTTATTATTATTATTATTTTTGGTGTTTTTTTTTTTTTTTTTTTGTCTAATTAGGTAAGATATGGCAACCATGCCCACACAACCCAACTACACCCACAGCTCCTGCACCCTCAACCACTGGGTGAGATCTACCATCTGCTTCTGCACCAAAAGGTCAATGATAGGTGGTGGCCAATACAAGTCCAGCTCACCCTGAACAGCTCTACATGAACAGCTAACAAATGTCTATGCACATATTGTCATCCTCTATAACACCTTCTAAAAGATAGGTGGTGAGTGCTTAAGTGCTGCCAAACTGCTCACTTCAATATATCAAAACAAAACTTAAAAAATCAGGGAGAATCAAACCAACTTACAATCACCAATTAAATATAAATATGATGAATCACAAAGACTTGGAGACAACTGACCATCCCAGTTCATGTAAAGAAGCAACATAAAGTAGTACAAACAAGGGAGTAGGATACAGA
>NW_006921733.1:5184747-5197140 GCF_000298275.1 Orycteropus afer afer
AAAGAAAACACAGAAAAAGCCTCAAGAACATTTTAGGAAAACAATAGAAGAAAAAAAACTAACAAAATAAATGAAAAAATAGAAACCATACAAAAACAGCAAAAGAAATACAGAAGATTAACAATAAGATTTTAAAAGTAGAGAACACATTGAAAGAGCATTAAAAGGAATAGAATTGAAATAATGGAAGACAGAATTAGTGAGATTGAAGACAAATCTCTCAATGCTAACTTGTTAAGGGATCAATCAGAAAAAAAAATACAAAAAAAAAAAGAAGAAAAAAACCTAACATTTATGTGGTACACCATCAAGAGGAATAATTTGCATGTAATCATAATTCCAGGACAGGAACAGACAAATAAAACCTCAAAGAAAATTGTGGAAGATTTTTGGAAGAGAACTTCCCTAATATGATGAAAGATAAGAAGATATCCCTTCAAGAAGTTCAGCAAATCCTAGACAAGATAGATGTCAAAAGAAAATTGCAAAGGCATATCATATTCAAAATTACCAAAACCAAAAACAATGAAAGAATACTGAAACTAACATGGGCAAAATGATGTTATGTAAAAAGAACAATGAATAAGATTAACCTCTGATTTCTTAGCGGAAGTAAGAAGGTAAGAAGGCAATGGGATGACATATACAAATCTCTGAAAAAAAAAAAAAAAAGAATACCAAACAAGAATTATATACTAGCAAAATGATCCCTCAAATATGATGGTAAAATTAAGATATTTCCAGATAAACAGAAAGTAAGATAATTTGTTAAAACTAGACCAACTATACAAAAGATGCTAAACAGGGTCCTTTGGAGAGAGAACCAACAGCAAACAAAAACAAATGATTAAAACACATGACAACATTACCCAAAAAAGCAGCCCAGTTACAGAAGTATTCAAAATAAAATAAACTTATAAGATTTTAAACAGTGAACTAGAAACATCAATTGGGAAAAGAGCACAACTACTGCCCAAATGGAGGAATTAAATAGTTTAGTTTCAGAACTTGTAAATGGTGAGGAAGTCAAGATAATTGCAAGACAGAACAGACTGTTTTAAACTTGGGAAGAAAATAATAGATTACAGGTAACCTCAAAGAAAAGCAATAAACCTTTGCATCAAATAAAAAAAAAAAAAAGGACAAGCACAAATACTTAGCAAATACAAAACAATAGCAATGAATAAGGTGATAACATGACTCATAGACAAAATGAGCTCAACACAGAAAATTATATAGAACAAAGAAATCAGCAACACAAAAACATACATATATATAACAAAATGACATCAATGAATTCCTACTTATTGATAACTTCACTGAATGTAAATGGATTAAATGCACCAGTGAAGAGATGGACAGTTGCAGATTGCATTAAAAACATAGTCCACTTATATGTTGTCTACAAGAGACTTACTTTAGATTCAAAGACAAATATAGACTTAAAAAAAAGTTGGAAAATAATACTAAGCAAATGGTAATTGAAAAGAGTAGATCTGATAATATTATTTTTTGGTAAAATAGACTTGAAGACAAAAACCACCATGAGAACCAGTAAGGATGATATGAAATGATTAAAGGATCCGTTGAACAAGAGGACATATCAAAAATAATTATCTATGCACCCAATGAAAGAGCCCAAAAATACACAAATCAGACTTTAACAGAATTGAAAAGACAAATAGATGAGTCCATAGCAATAGTAGGAGACTTTAACATACCACTTTCAATAGGAGAAAGAACTGGAAAGAAACTCAACACAGATGTAGAAGAAAGAAAGAATACGATCAACCAAATTGATCTTATAGACATCTACAGAGCACTTCACCCAACAACAGCAAAATGTGCATTCTTTTCCAGCACACATGAAATATTCTCAAGGACAGACCATATATTGTGCCACAAAACAAGCCTCAATAAATTTAATAACATTGAAATATTGCAAAGCATCTTCTCAGATCACAATGCTATAAAATTAGAAATAAACTCTATGAAGACCAATGGAAAAAGAGTAAATGCATGTAAACTGAATAACACCTCCTTAAAAAGGACTGAATAATAGAAGAAATAAAAAATGTAATTAAAAATTCCTTGAATCAAATGAGAATGAAAACAGAACATACCAAAATATTTGGGAATAGCAAAACCAGTGAGCAGAGGCCAATTTATAACAAGAGATGCACACATCAAAAAAGAAGAAAGAATCAAAACTAACACCTTAACTAAACATGTCCAATAACCAAAAAAAAAAAAAAAAAAAAAGAAGGATAGAATAGCAAAAAAAGAGCCTACATTCACCAAAAGAAAAGGAATTATAAATATTTGTGCATAAATAAATGAAACAGGAAATAAAATTAAAAAAAAAAAAAACTAGACTAGAAATTGCTTCTTTGAAAAGATTAATAAAATCAACAAACCACTGGCAGACATAACAAGGGAAATGAAGGAGAAAATGCAAATAACACAAATAAGAAATGAAAGAGGTGATGTCACAACAGAAATAAAAATAATATCAAGATACTGTGAAGGACCCTATTCCAACAAATTTGAAAACCTAGAAGAAAGGGACAGACTTCTAGAAAAACACTGCTTACCTAAATTAACAAAGACTTGAGTTAGGGAATTTGAACAGACCCATAACAAAAGAAGTTATTGAACAGGTCATAAAAAGTTACCAACAAAAACAAAGTCCTGGCCCAGATAGTTTTATGGAAAAATTCTACCAATCATTCATAGAAGACCTGACACCAACCCTACTCAAACTATTCCAGAACATAGTAAAGGATGGAATCTTCTCAAATTCATTTTATGAAGCAAGCGTAACCTTGATACCAAAGCCAGGCAAAGGGAACACTAGATGGGAAAACTACAAACCAATGTACCTCATGCATACAGATGCAAAAATTCTTCAACAAAATCCTAGCCAATAGACTCCAACAACATATCAAAAAAAAATAATACATCACAGCAAGTTAGATTCATACAAGGTATGCAAGGATGGTTCAACATTAGAAAAACAATCAACATAATCCATCACATAAGTAAATTAAAGGGAAAAAATCACATGACAATATCAATAGATGCAGAAAATATCATTTGATAAATTCCAACAATAATTCCTGATCAAAAACTCTTAGATAAATAGGAAAAGAAGGGAAATTCCTCAACACAATAAAGGGCATAAATACAAAACCAACAGCCAACATTATTCTCAATGGAGAGATCCAAATCATTCCCCTTGTGAATAACCAGAGAAGAATGTCCTCTAACTCCATTTCTATTCAACAATATTTTGAATATGGGTAATAAGGCAAGAAAGGGAAATCAAAGGCATTCAATTTGGCAGGGAAGAAGTGAAACTACCCTTATTTGCAGATGATATGATCCTATACATAGAAACCAAAGACACTCAGTAAGAAAACTACTGGAATTTATTGAAGTGTTTAGCATCATGGCAGGATACAAGATCAACAAACAAAAATCAGTTGGATTCCTTTACAACAGTAAAGAGGTCTCTGAAAAGGAAATAAGGATATAAATACCATTTACAATGGTTACCAAAAAGATAAGACACTTAGGAATAAATCTTAGCAAGAACACAAAACAATAATGATACAAAGAAAACTACAAAACACTACTTCAAGAAACTGTAAGAGATCTACATAAATGGAAAAACATACCATGCTCATGGATAGGAAGATTGAACATTGTGAAAATGTCAATACTACCCAAAGCAATCTATAAAATGCAATCCTGATACACATTCTATTAACATTCTTTAAAGACATGGAAAAACCAATCATTAAATATATATGGAAAGGAAAGAGACCTCAGATAAGCAAAGCAGTACTGGTCTCACAATGCCAGATCTCAAAACCTACTACCCAGCCACAAAAGTCAAAATAGCCTGGTATTTGTATAATGAAACATAGACCAGTGAAACAGAAATGAGAGTCCAGAAATAGACCCACCCACTTATAGTCAGCTGATCTTTGGCAAAGGGTCAAAATCTATTCAATGGTGAAAAGATATTCTCTTTTGCAAATGGTGCTGGCAAAATTGGATATCCATTTGCAGAAAAATGAAACAAGATAAATACCTCACACCATACAGAAAAATTAACTACAAATGTAGCAAAGACTTAAATGTGAAATGTAAAACTATAAAATTCATCAAAGAAAAAGTAGGGCAAACTTAGAGGCTCTAATTTATGGCATAAATAGACAATTAAGCATAACCCAAGATGCACAAACAGCAGAATATAAACTAGATTATTGTTGTTGCTGTTAGGTCCTGTTGAGTTGGCGCTGACTCATACTGACTCTATGTACAACAGAATGAAACACTGCCCAGTCTGTGCCAGCCTCAGAATCCTTGCTTTACCTGAGCCCATTGTTGCAGTCACTGTGTCAATCAATCTCATTGAGGACCTTTCACTTTTTCATTGACCATCCACTTTACCAAGCATGATGTCCTTCTCCATGGGATGGTTGCTTCTGAAAACATGACCAAAGTAGGTGAAATGAACTCTGGTCATTTTTGTTTCCAAAGAGCATTCTGGCTGCACTTCATCCAGGAGAGATTTGTTATTTTGTTAGTTTGTGTCTTCAATCTCTTTTGTGATTCTCCAGGTTATTGTTTCCTTATTCTATCAATTAGGTGTTCTGGAATTTCCATTCTTCTTACCGTTATCCATAATTTGTTATGATCCACACAATCAAATGCTTTTGTGTAGTCAATAAAACACAATTTTACATATTTCTGGTATTCTGTGCCTTCAGCCAAGATCCATCTGACATCAGCAATGATATCACTTGTTCCAGGTTTTCTTTGGAATCCAGCTTGCATTTCTGGAAGTTCTCTGTCAATATACTGCTGCAACCATTTTTGAATTATCATCAGCAAGATTTTACTTGTGTGTGATATTAATGCTATTTTTAGATAATTTTCACATTCTGTGGGATCACTTTTCTTTGGAATGGGTACAAATATGGATCTCTTCCAGTCAGCTGACCAGGTATCTGTCTTCCAAATTTATTGGCATAAAAGAGTGAGTGCCTCCAGTGCAGCATCCATTTGTTGAAACATCTCAAGGGATATTCTATCAGTTGCTGGAGGCTTGTTTTTTGCCAATTCCTTTAGTGCAGCTTTGACTTCTTCTTTCATTACCATTGGTTCTTGATCATATGCCACCTCCTGAAATGGATGAACATTGACCAATTATTTTTGGTACAATGACTTTCTGCATTCCTTCTACCTTCTTTTGATATTTTCTGTCTCATTCAATATTTTGTATAGCAACCCCTTCTTGGGTTTCTGAGGTGCTATCTCTGTGGAAGTAGATTGTCTAATCTTCCTTCCAAGGATTAGCTGATGCGTTTGAATTGCCACCCTTCTGGTTAGCAGTCAAATGCCTTAGGCACTATGCCACTAGAGCTCCCATGTTGTTGTTGTTGTTATGTTCCATGTAGTTGGACCCAACTCATAGTAACCCATCCTTGGGTTTCCAAGGTGATATCCCTAAGGAAGTAGATTGCTCAATCTTCCTTCTGAGGAGTGGCTGGTGGATTTGAACCATAGTGCCTTAGGCACTATGCTACCAGAGCTCCTGGAGCTCCCAGAGTTCCCATAGAATCTTTTAATATTGCAACTTGAAGCTTGAATTTTTTCTTCAGTTTTTTCAGCTTGAGAAATGACGACTGTGTTCTTCCCTTTTGTTTTTCTAACTCCAGGTCTTTGCACATTTTGTTATAATTGACTTTGTCTTCTCAGGTTGCTCTTTGAAATTTTCTGTTCACCTCTTTTATCTTGTTATTTTTTCCATTTCCCTTAACTACTGTCTGTTCAAGAACAACTTTCAGAATCTCTCCTGACATCTATTTTGGTCCTTTCTTTGTCTTTTTTAATGACCTTTTGCTTTCCTCATGGATGATGTTCTTGATGTCATCCCACAATTCCTCTGTTTTTTGGTCACTCGTGTTCAATGCATCAAATCTATTCTTCAGATGGTCTCTAAATGCAGAAAGGCTATAATCAAGGTCATATTTTGGCTCCATGGACTTTTTAAAATTGTCTTCAGCCTCAACTTGAACTTGCATATGAGCAGTTGACTTTCTGTTCCAGTCATCTCCTGCCTTGTTTTGGATAAAGATATTGAGCTTCTTCAGCACCTCTTGCCACAGATGTCAATCTGATTCCTGTGTACTCCACCTGGTGAAGTCCATGTGTATACTTTTTTGTTTATGTTGTTGAAAAAAGGTATTCACAATGAATAAGTCATTGGTCTTGCAAAATTCTATCATGTGATCTCCAGCAAAATTTCTATCAATTAGGCCATATTTTCCAACTACTGGTGATTCTCCTTTGTTTCTAACTTTTGCATTCCTATAACTAGTAATAATCAATATGTCTTGATTGCATGTTTCTTCAATTTCAGACTGCAGAAGGTGGAAAAAAATATACAATTTCCTTACCTTTGGCTTTTGTGGTTGGTGCATAAATTTGAATAACAGTAGCATTAACTAGTCTTCCTTGTGAGCATATGGATATTATTCTATCATGGACACCATTGTACTTCATGATAGATCCTGCAACATTCTTTGTTACAATAAATGCCATTCCATTCCTCTTCAATTTGTCATTCCCAACATAGTAGATAATTTATTTGTTTGACTCAGAAAGGCCCAAACTAGTTCATTTTAGCTCATTGATGCCTGGGATATTGAACTTTATGAATTCCATTTCATTTTTGGTAACTTCTAATTTTCTTAGATTTATACCCTGTACATTTTGTGTTCTGATTATTAATGGATATATACAGCTGTTTCTTCTCATTTTGAGTCATGGCACATCAGTAAATGGAGATCCCAAAAATTTTACTCCATCTACATCATTAAGGTTGACTCCTAAGGCATTTGACTGCTAACCAGAAGGTTGGTAGTTCAAATGCACCAGCCACTCTGCAGAACGAAGACTGGGCAATTTATTTCCATAAAAATTTACTATCTGGGAAACACAATGGGGGTCACTATGAGTGATGATCAACTCGATGGCAGTGAGTTTGGTTTGCTTTGTACCCTGAGGACTCAACTCTTCCCCAGTCATATTTTGAATGTAAGATCCAGGGATATTCATACAATTTTCCAATAACATATCAGACATTGTTTCAGTGCTACTCATCACCTTTTCACTTAGCCAATACTTTAAGAAGTGTATGGCTCCTTCCTTCTTCTGAGTCTGTTTTAGTTTGTAAGCTCTGCTGAAATCTGTCCACCATGAGTGACCCAACTGATATTTGAAATACTGGTGGCATAGACTAGAGCCTCACAGCAACACACAAGCCACCAGAGTATGACAAACTGACAGAAGATTGATGGATATCAATTTGCAGAAAAATGAAAAAAAGATCCATACCTCACACCATGCACATAAACTAACCCCAGATGGATCAAAGACTAAAAGGTGAAATCTAAAACAATAAACTTCATCAAAGAAAAAATAAGGCAAACTTAGGGGACCCTAATTTATGTCATAAATAGGCTACTAAGCATAACCCAAAGATGCACAAACAGCAGAATATAAACTACATGATTGGGACCTTCTAAAAATTAAATCCTATGTACATCAGAAGATTTCTCCAAAAGAGTAAAAAGAGAACCTGCAGAATGGGAAAAAAAAAATACTCAGCAGTGGCATATCAGAGAAAAGACTTATCTCTAAAATTTATAGAAAATCCCAACACCTCAACATCATAAAGACAATCTAATTATGAAATGGTCAGAAGACATGGACAGACACATCACTAAAGAAGGTAGTCAAACAGCCAACAAACACATGAAGAAATGCTCACAATCATTAGTCATTGTTGTTATTGTTGTTATTTGCCATCGAGTCAGCCCCGACTCATAACGACCCCTCCTTGGGTTTCCGAGGCAATATCACTACGGAAGTAGGATTGCCCAACTTTCCTTCCGAGGAGTGGCTGGTGGATTTGAACCACTAGCCTTCTGGTTAGCAGTCAAGTGCCTTAGGCATTATGCTACCAGAGCTCCTATAGTCATTAGAGAGATGCAAATCAAAACAACCACGAGATACCATTTTTAATTTTTTTAAGAGCTTGTTTTACATTCAATGTTATGTGTACATTTAGTTTCACTCCCCATTTAACATGTCCAACCCTAACCCAGTCTCCTCCCCTCCCTGCCCAGTAACCCTCCCCCTGTGCCCCTCATTGTTGTGCATTCCTGTTTGTCCTGCAATTCCTCAGTGTGAATGTTGCCCCTCTGGTGCCCTGTGGTCTATTGCTCTAAGGGATGTGTTACCACAGAGTATGTCTGTGTGTCATCCTGGGTTGGGTGGTCTGCATGTACATCTTGTTAACTATTGGGCTGAGAGCCAGCCCCTGGGAGTGAGTTTTATTCCAGGCACAGAATATATTCCAGGGCCACAGTATTGGGGGTCTCATCAGATTCCATCAGAGCAGTAATTCCGGTTATTACTGAGTTTTTGGATTTTGTTCCATGTTTTTCCCCCTACACTATCCAGGATCTCCAGATTTGATCCTTTCCTGATGGTTGGCATTGGTAGCTGGGCACCATCTAGTTCTTCTGGTCTCAAGGGGCATTGTGTCCTATGGCTAATTATTTCCAAATGTCCTTGTTTTTTTTGCACTCTTCTTCACTTCTGATGCTAAGAGACCATTAGTTGCATCTTAGATGGCCACTTGAAAGCTTTTAAGACCCCAGTCATTACTCATCAATGTAGGATGCAGAACAAGGTTTTTTTTGTATTTTGTCATGGCAATTGAGTCTGATGTCCCCCAGTACTATGGTCCTGAGATGGTAGATCTATTGGATCTCTCTCCCATAGTGACTGTGTATCTGTGAGGGATTACTCTGTGTCTGTCTTCTATTGTTTCTGTAAGGATTGCAGGTATTTTGCATCACTGTTGTCTGTGCAAAATTAGCCTCAGCTGAATCTATCCTTGGTCTAGAGTGTACTCCTGTTTACCGACCCCAATCTGATCCTCTCAGGTGTTTATGTGTTTATCTGTAGCCTGGTGTTTGGTGTTAATGGCAGTGCAGTATTGTGGACCCATTGGTTGGTATTAGCATCTGTTGTCTATCTCTATGTGCCCATTTTGGTGTCCTCCCATTTTCTAATGTTATCATGCTGGTCACAGATTCTTTCTGGATATCCCTCCCCTTACCCACATCAACATGAGGGCCCCAACTAGCCCCAAATTAATGCTTCCCCTTCCCTTCCCACCCCAGTAACCTACAAAGTGAGGTCCCTTTCCCAAGCAAATCCTTCTTTGTCTTTTTACTGTAACGGGCTCATGCGGTACTTGTCTTTCTGCAATTGATTTATTTCACTCAGCATAATGTCTGCCAGGTTCATCCACTCTGTGAGATGATTCACATATCCTTCATTATTCTTTAATGTAGCGTAATAGTCCATTGTGTTAATGTACCATAACTTGGTTATCCACTCATTTGTTGCTGGGCATTTAGGTTGTTTCTTTCTCTTTGCTGTAGTGAATTGTGCTGAGATGATCATAGGTGTGCCTATGTCTGTCCATGTGCTGTCTCTCACCTCTTTAGTATATATTCCTAGTAATAGAATTGCTAGGTCAAATGGTATTTCTATTTTCAGTTTTTTAAGGAAACACTATACTGTATGCCACAATGGTTGTACAATTTTACAATCTGACCAGCAATACACAAGATTTTCAATCTCTCCGCAACCTTGTTAGCATTTGTTATTTTCTGAACTATTGAAATTTGCTGTTATAGCTGGGGTGAGATGATATCTCATCATTGTTTTGATTTGCATCTCTCTAATGACTAATGATTGCGAACAATTTCTCATGTGTTTGTTTGCTGCCAGTATATCTTCTTTGGTAAAATGTCTGTTTAAATCTTTTGCCCATTTGTGAATTGGGTTATTTGTGTTTTTGGTGTTGAGGTGTTGAAGTTTTCTATAGATTTTGAGATAAGTTCTTTGTCAGATATGTCATAGGCAAATATTTTCTCCTAATCTGTAGGTTCTCTTTTTACCCTTTTGACAAAGTCTTCCAATGCTCATGTTGCTGTAGTTATGTGCCATTGAGTTGGACCTGACACATACTGACCACTCATTGGGTTTCCAAGGAGGTATCATTACAGAAGCAGGTTACTCAGCCTTCCTTCTGAGGAGTGGCTGGTGGGTTTGAACCACCAGGTTTCTGGTCAGCAGTCATGTGCCTTAGGCACTATGCTACCAGAGTTTTTAAAAGGTCCCATTCATCTACCTTCTCTTCTACTTTCTGCACATTCTGGCATTCTGGGTTATGATTGATAGTCTATTTATGCCATAAATTAGAGCCCTCATAATTTTCCCTGTTTTATCTCTGATGAATTTTATAGTTTTTTTTTTTTTTTTAATTGTGATTTGGGTGAAATTTTACAGAGCAAATTCATTTTCCATAAGAAGTTCACATACACTTTCTCTCATGACATTGACCAAATTTACCACAATGCAACAACTCCCCTCCCACTTCCTCCCAATAGTTACCTCTTTCCTGTGTCCTTCCGTCCATGCACTCCTGCCCCCTGAGCGGTCTCCCTGTGCATAAGAAGCCCTTCTTTCTCCCATGATTGTTCTCTCCAAGGACTATATCTACCTCAGGTAAATGTTCAACTCATATGCCTATCTTTTGTTTGGCTGGAAGCCAAAGGTGTGGGTTCAATTCCAGACCTGAAGGGCAGCTAGGGACCATAGTCTCAGTGGTTCCACCAGTCTATATAGGACCAGCAAACCTTTTCCACCCTCCCCTTTTTTTTCTCCAAATTATTTTCAGTTGTGTTCCACATTTTTCTCCCTCTCTATCCAGGATGTCCTACATAGATCCCTTTCCAAGTGGTCGACAGTAGTAGCCAGGCACCATCTAGTTCTTCTGGTCTCACAGTCATATAGGCTGCAGATCAGATGCTGTACCAGTCGCTAGGGCTAATTGTTTCCATGGATGTTTTGTTTTCTTCATTCTTCTTTTCACTGGATGAGGAGAGACTCATCGTTGCATCTAGGTGGAAATTTGCAAGCTTTAAAGATTCCAGCTGCTACTCCCCAAAGTAGGAGGTGGAACAATGTTTTGTATAGTATGTTATGCCAATTGAGCTTGATGTTCCCTGTGACTATGGTTCCCAGCCCACAGGTTCAACTACTTGGTCCCTCAGGGTAGCTGGCTGTGACCAAGAAGTGACTACAACCTTGCCCCTTGTCAGCCCTACTATACACCTAGGAATTCAGATCATACACATAACCTTACAGAACCATTGTCTGCCAACCCTATACATGGTCTTAGGTACACTCCATGCTTCATAGACATACCTACTAGTTCAGCCTGTCCACCCATCTATCCACCCGTATACCCATGTTTGCCTTCACTGGCAACACAGCACTGTATGTGCAAAAGGGTTCATCTTTGCTGTCTGTACCCCCCACGTACCTCTCTATGTCTTTCTCTTCCTCAATACCACCATATTGATCACTCACATTTAGTACATTGCCCTTCTCTTCACCCAAATCAGTACTTATCTCTATCTAACAGTGTTCATTACCCTACCCTCCCACCCCTGGTAACCAACAAAGAAAATTTTCATCCATAGATAAACTTTTCCTTGAGTTTACAGTAATAGATTAACAAAATATTTGTCCTTTTGTGATTGACTTATTTTATTCAGAATAAAGTCCTCCAAGTTTATCCACGTTCTGTGGTGTTTTTCAGATTCTACATTATTCTTTAGTGTTGCATAGTATTCCATTTTGTGTATGTACCATAGTTTGGTTATCCATGCCTCAGTTGATGGACACCTAGGTTGTTTTTATCTTTTGGCTATTGTAAATAGTGCTGTGATGAACATGGGTGTGTATATGTCTCTTCTTGTCATGGCTCTCACTTCTTTAGGATATATACCAAGTAATGAAATGGCTGGGTCAAATGGTATTTTTAATTACAACTTTTGAAGGAATTGCCATACTGCTTTCCACAGTGGTTGTAACATTTTACAGTCTCACAAGCAGAGTATGAGAGTCTCAATCTCTCTACATCCTCGCCAGCATTTGTAATATTCTGTCTTGTTGAACTTTGCTACCAGTGCTGGAGCAAGATGGTATCTCATTGTTGTTTTGATTTGCATCTCTCTAGTAGCTAATGATCGTGATCATTTCTTCATTGTTTGTTGGCCGCTTGAATATCCTCCTTGGTGAAGTGTCTAGTCATGTTTTCTGCCCATTTTTAAATTGGATTGTTTGTCTTTTTGTTATTGAGGTGCTGGAGTTTTCTATAAATTCTAGAGATAAGTCCCTTGTCAGATATGTTATTACCAAATATTTTTCCCAATCTGTAGGTTC
>NW_006921733.1:5198403-5201419 GCF_000298275.1 Orycteropus afer afer
TTTTATCAAATGTCTTTTCTGCATCAATTGATATGATCATGTGGTTCTTCACCTTTGTTTTATTTATGTGGTGGATGATGTTGATTGTTTTTCTAATGTTAAACCATCCTTTCATACCTCATATGAACCCCACTTGGTCATGATGAATGATTTTCTTGATATGTTTTTGGAGTCTATTGGTTAGGATTTTGTTGAAGATTTTTGCATCTCTATTCATGAGGGCTATTGGTCTGTCATTTTCTTCTTGAGTGATTTCTTTGCCTGGTTTTGGTATCAATGTTATGCTTGCTTCCTAAAATGAGTTAGGGAGGATTCCATCCTTTTCTATGTTTTGGAATAGTTTGAGTAAGATTGCTATCAGTTTCTCTCTGAATATTTGGTAGAATTCTCCAGTGAAAACGTCTAGGCCAGGACTTTTTTAGTTGGTAATTTTTTGATGACCTGTTCAAGTTCTTCTTTTGTGATGAACCTGTTCAACTTTTCCATATCAGTCTGTGTTAGTTTAGGTAAGTGGTGTGTTTCTAGAAATCTGTCCATTTTTCCCAGATTTTCAAATTTGTTGGAGTACAGTTCTTCATAATATACTGATATTATCCTTTTTATTTCAGTTGGTTCTGTTGTGATGCCACCCATTTCATTTCTTATTTGTGTCATTTGTATTCTCTCTCTCTTTTCCTTGATTAAATTTGCCAGTGGTTTGTCAATTTTATTGATCTTTTCAAAAACCAAACTTCTGGTCTTGGTGATTTTTCTTACTGCCCTTCTATTTTCTGTTTCGTTGATTTCTGCTCTAATCTTGATTATTTCCATTCTTCTGGTGACTGTGGGCTTTTCTTGCTGTTAACATTTAGATAAATGTTAGAGATATTGCTTTAAAGTGTTGATTTTGGCTCTTTCTTCTTTTTGGATGTGTGCATTTATTGCTATAAATTGGACTCTGATCACTACTTTTGCTGTTTCCCAAAGATTTTGGAATGTTGTGTTTTCATTCTCATTTGATTCAAGAAATTTTTGAATTTTAATTTTTATTTCTTTTCTTACCCAGTCTTTCTCAAGGAAGGTGTTGTTCGGTTTTCATGTGTTTACTCTTTTTCTGTTGATCTTCCTATTGTTGATTTCTAATTTGATAGCATTATGATCCTAGAAGATGCTTTGCAGTTTATCCATGTTTTTAAAATTATTCAGGCTTGCTTTGTGGCTTAACATATGGTCTATCATGGAAAATGTTCCTTGTGCACTGGAAAAGAATGTCTATTGTGCTGCTGTTGGGTGAAGTGTTCTGTAGATATCTATAAGGCCAAGTTGGTGGATTGTATTGTTTAGCTCTTCTGCATCTTTGTTGAGTTTCTTTCCAGTTCTATCTTTCAATGGAAATGGTGTATTAAATCTCCCACTGTAAGTGTGGAGTCATCTATTTGGCTTTTCAACTCTTTTAAAGTCTGATTTATGTATTTTTGGGCTCTTTCATTGGGTCCATGGATATTTCTCATGGTTATATCTTCATGTTCAATTGATCCTTTAATCATTATATAATGCCTTTCTTTGTCTTGTATAGTAGCTTTTTATCTTAAAGTCAGTTTGATTAGAAATTAATATTGCCACTCCTGCTCTCTTACAGTTGAAATTTGCTTTATATATCTTTGTCCAACCATTGATTTTTAGTCTATTATTCTCTTTATATCTAAGTTGAATCTCTTGTAGGTAGCATATTGATGAGCTTTATTTCTTATCCAATCTGCAATTCTCCATCTCTTGAGAGGTGCATTTAATCCATTAACATTCAGTGTAATTATGGACAACTATGAATTGGTTGCTGTCATTTTGTTATGTGTTTTTTCATGGTGTCCCTAGTTTCCTTGTTCCATATTATTTTCTATGCTGAGCTCAGTATGCTTGTGACTTGTGTTATCATTTCCTTTGTTGCTGTTGGTTTAGTATTTGCAGAATATTTTTGCTTGTCCTCTGTTTTTTATTGTGATATGAAGGTTTATCATTTTTCTTTGAGGTTACCCTATGATTTATAATTTTCTTCCCAAGTTTAGAACAGTCCATTCTATCTTGCAACTCTCTTAACTTCCTCACCTTTTAGAAGTTCTGTTATTACACAGTCTTTTCCCTTTTTTATTTCTAGTTGTTCTCATTTGCTAATTGATGTCTCTGGTACCCTGTTTCCAATCTTGTAAGCTCATTTTACTTTGCATATGTCCATAGCTGTGGTTTCTGGGTTATGTCATCTTGTGTATTAATTTGTTGTTGTTGTTAATTGCTGTCAAGTCATTAATGGTTGGTTGTTATTTGCTATTTTTGGTTCTCTGTTCAAAGAACTCCCTTTAGCATCTCTTGAAAGGTTGGTGCAGTTTTATAAATTCCCTTAGTTTCTGCTTATCTGGAAATCTCCTAATTTCACCATCATATTTAGGGATAATTTTGTGGGTATATAATTCTTGGTAGAAAATTTTTCTCTTTCAGGGTTTTACATATACCATCTCACGGCTTTCTCACTTGCATGGTTTCTGCTGAGAAATCAGAGCTTATTCTTACTGGCTGTCCTTTGTAAGTAACTTTTTGTTTTTCCTGTGCTGCTTTCAGGATTCTATCTTTGTCTTTGGTTTTGATGAGTTTGATGATGATATGTCTTGGTGATTTTCTTTTGGGGGTTTATCCTGTTTGGGGTTCATTGGACTTCCTGAATTGATATACTCTCATCTTTCATCATATCAGGGAATTTCTCTTCCAACAAATCTTGGACAATTTTCTCAGTGGTTTTGTTTTTCTCTTTCTGTACTGGAAGTCCAATGACATGTAGGTTATTCCTTTTGATGGTATCCCACATGAATCTAAGGCTTTCTTCATTTTGTTTTGATTTTTTTATTTATTCATATTTTCTGATTGAGCCCTTTCCAAAGAAATATTCAGGTATTTGTCTTCCATCTCATTAATTATGTCTTCCATTGCATCAATTCTACTCCTTTGTCCTTCCAATGTGTTACCTATTTCTGATAATTTAGTATTAATC
>NW_006921733.1:5201870-5221546 GCF_000298275.1 Orycteropus afer afer
TTTTAAATCCTGGGCCCATTGGTGGAGAAGGAGGTGGTGGCTCTCACTCAGTAAGTGATGTTGCAGGAGGTGTGGGTGTAGTTGTGTCTTTTGGGGACTGTTGCTGTCTCCCAGTGAGTTAGAGAAAAATTACAACTGACTCACCTTCAAAAAACTAAAAGCACATTGACAAAAAATATAGCATGCAATCACACAGGAACAGTAAACAAAAAAAGAAAAAAAAAGATGAATAAAACAAGAAAACCTGCAATATCTTGGGATAGGTCAATAAGAGAAAAAAGGGAGAGAAGAAGAAGAATGAAGAAAAAAATAGTAAAAATGCAAAAAGAAAAACAAGGAATGGGGTTAACCATGAAAAAAAGAAAAAAGAAAAAACATTTGCAACCAGGAACCAGGAACAGAAAAAAAGCTGAAAACTAGGACTTGAGAGGGTAAGAATAAAGAGTAATAGTAAAAAGGACAAAAGTATTAATAATAATAGTAGTTTTAAGACAGACAAAATAAACTAAAAACCAGAAAAAAGAAAGAGATTAAAAAAAAAAAGGAAAAGAAGAAGAAAAAAATTGGGGGAGGGCCAGGCAGGGCACCTACACTCCATCCAAGCACACAGACTAGGATGGAGTTCCTGCCAGCCCAGAAGGTGTGTGGGAGTGGGGTATGGCCTCACATCCATTCGCCAAGCCAGTGTGGGGTATAACAAGGGGAATATTGCATCTTTTCAGTCATCCAGGTCTGGAGTGTCCTTGGGGTCTCTGGCAAACAGAAACTGTTCTTAAGCCCCTGGAATCTGGGAGAGAGCTGTCTCTTTAAATATCCAAAATAGTCAAGCCATTTGTAAACATTCAAAATGGCTGTGCCCTCCGGACAGGCAAAAGTCCACAGCTCCACCCACCTTCCACTTTGCTGCTGCTTACCTTTTATTCCCCAGCCACCAGAGCAGCCATTCGTTCAGGGCCTGGCTAGCTGGGCTGCTTTTTAGATTAATTCTTAGGTCCTACCACAACTTGGCACTCTCCAAGCTATCTGTGCCATCAGTATCGCTCAGGATTGCTACCAGACCATAGTTCCATATGTCTCCTTTTCTGGTATTTTCATGCAAATTCTTCTGCTAATTGGGCTTTAGTCCACTTCTATATCCTTCCCTTCAAGTCTTAGGGGTTGAGGATTATCTTCTGTGTCTGTGTTAAATGGTTCCCCTTGTCTTTGTTGAGGAGGGTCTGTGCAGTCTTTCTGCCTATTCTGCCATCTTACTGGAACTTCAGTTTGAGTTTTACATTTAAGTCTTTGATCCAGCTTGAGTTTGTTTTTGTGTATGTGATGAGGTAGGGTCTTGTTTTATTTTTCTGCAGGTGCATATCCAGTTTTGCCAGCATTGTTTGTTAAGAGGCTTCTCTTCTCCAATTAATGGAGACCTTTGGATCTTTGTCAAAGATCAGCTTTCCATAGATGGATGGGTCTATATCTTGACTTTTGATTCTGTTCCATTGGTCTAACTGTCTAACATTGTACCAATACCATGCTGTTTTGACTACTGTGGCTGTACAGTAGTTCTTAAGATCCGGGAGTGTGAGACCTCCCACTTTGTTCTTCTTCAGAAGTGTTCTGCTTATCCAAGGTCTCTCTCTTTTCCATATGAAGTTAGTAATTGGTTTTTTCATGTCCTTGAAAAATTTTGTTGGAATCTGGATTGGTATTGCATTAAATGTGTAGATTGCTTTAGGTAGTACTGACATTTTCACAATATTCAGTCTACCTATACATGAACAAGGCATGTTCATCCATACATGTAGTGCCTTTGTTGTCTCTTGTAGCAGTGTTTAATCATTTTCTTTGTATAGGTTTTTGTGTCTCTGGTGAAGTTTATTCATAGATAATTTATCTTATTATTAGCTATTGTAAATGGTATTGTTTCCTTTATTTCTTTATCAGAGGACTCTTTATTAGTGTAGAGGAATCTAACTGATTTTTGTATGCTGACCTTGTATCCTGCCACTTTGCTGAACCTCTCTTTTAATCCCAGTAGCTTTTTTACTAAGTCTCTTTGGGTTTTCTATGTACAGGATCATATCAAGTGCAAATAGAGATCATTTTAGTTCCTCTTTGCCAATTTGTATGCCTTTTATTTCTCTTTCTTGCCTTATTGCCCTGGCCAGGACTTCCAACACAATGTTAAATAGAAATGGTGATAGAGGGCATCCCTGTCTGGTTCCCATTCATAAAGGGAATGCCTTCAGTCTCTCTCCATGGAGAATAATGTTGGCTGTCGTTTTACATAGATGCCCTTTATTATGTTGAGGAATTTCTCTTCTATTCCTATTTTGCTGAGAGTTCTGAACAGGAATGGATGTTGTATTTTATCAAATGTTTTTCTTCATTGATTGACATAATCATATGGTTCTTTTCTTTTCTACTGTTTATGTGGTGGATTACATAGATTGTTTTTCTGATATTGAATCACCCTTGCATACCCGGTATGAATCCCACTTGGTCATATTTTTTTTTTTTTTTTATGTTGTTGGATTCTGTTGGCTAGTATTTTGTTAAAGATTTTTGCATCAATGTTCATGAGGGATATTTGTCTGTAATTTTCCTTTCTAGTGGTGTCTTTCCCTGGTTTTGGTATTAGTGTTGTGCTTGCTTCATAAAATGAGTTTGGGAGTATTCCATCTTTTTCCATGTTCTGGAATAGATTGAGTAGCATAGGTGTCAACTCTTCTCTGAATATTTGGTAAACTTCTCTAGTGAAGCCATCAGGACCAGGACTTTTCTTTGTGGGAAGTTGTTTTTTATGACCTGTTCAATTTCTTCTTTTGTTACAGGTCTGTTGAAGTGTTCTATCTCTGAGTAGAATAGATTAGGTAGGTCTTGTGATTCTAGAAACTTATCCATCTCTTCTAGGTTCTCAAATCTGTTGGAGTACAGTTTTTTCATAATATTCTGTCAGTATTTGTTTTTTAATTATTTCAGTTGTGAACATGGAAAAAGATGGAATACTCCCTCTTCCTTTACAATTCTTGTGGTTTAGATCTTCTCTTTCTTTTACTTTGTTAGATTTACCAATGGTTTATTGATTTTATTAATCTTTTTGAAGAACCAGCTTTTTGTTTTGTTGATTTTCTGTATGGTTTTTTGTTTTCTGTTACATTTATTTCTGCTCTGATCTTTATTATTTCCTTATTTCTAGATAATGCAGGATTCCTCTGTTGTTGTTTTTCTAGTTGTTAGAGTTGATGAGTTAGAGTGTTGGTTTTATTTCCTCTTTTTTTGATGTGTGGATTTCTTGCTATAAACTGTCCTCTGAGTACTGCTTTCACTGTATCCCACAGATTTTGGTATGATGCATCTTCATTCTTGTTTGTTTCTAGGAAATTTTTTTTTTCTGTTTTCATTTCTTCTATTACCCAGTAGTTTTGAGTCTTGAGTTGTTCAGCTTCCACGTATTTGATGTTTTTTCCTTGCTCTTCCTATTATTAATTTCTAATTTTATAGCATTGTGCTCCAAGAGGATGCTTTGTAGTATTTCAATGATTTTGAATTTATTGAGGCTTGTTTTATGTCCTAATATATGGTCTATTCTTGAGAAGGATCCATGTGCAATGGAGAAGAATGTGAATTGTGCTTTTGTTGAGTGGAATGCTCTGTATATGTCTATGAGGTCAAGTTGGTTGGTTTTATTTTTGAGTTCTTCTGTATCTTTGTTGATTTTCTTTCCAGTTGACCTGTCCCTCTTTGAAAATGGTGTGTTAAAGTCTCCTAGTACTATCATAGACTTGTCTATTGTCCCTTTTAACTCAGTTAATATTTGCTTCACATATTTTGGAACACTTTCTTTGGGTGCACAAATATTTATTATCTTAACATCTTCTTTGTCAATTTACCTGTTCAGCATCATACAATATCCTCCTTTGTCTCTTGTGATGTTCTTCATCTTAATGTCTATCTTATCAGAAATTAATATTGCCAGTCTTACTCTTTTTTGATTAACAATGACTTGGTATATTTTTTTCCATCCCTTAACTTTTATTTATTTATTTTTTTTATCTTTGTGTCTAAGGTGGGTCTCTTATAGGCAACATATAGATGAGTCTTCTTTTCTTATCCTATTTGTCATTCTCTTTCTCTTGATTGGTGCATTTAGTCCATTCACATTAAGTATAATTAGTGATAGATATGAATTGATTGCTGTCATTCTATTGTGTTTTTTTGTCATGTTGTTGGTGTTTTCTTGGTCCTTATACTTTCCTCTGCTGAGTTCGATTTGTTGCCAAATGCCTCCTCTCTTTTCTTCTTTATTGCTTGTTTTGTGCTTATTAAATCCATATGTTTTTCTTCCTTCTGGATTTGCTTAAGGGTATTGTTAATTTTTTCTGTGGTTACCTTGGAGTACATTCTTGTCTCTACATTTTTAGAACAGTGTGTTCTGTGAAAACATTGTTCTGTTTTTCTCTCCATTTAGAAGTTTATACCTGGAAGTTTTATTCCCTCTATTAGGTTAGTTGTTGTTATCACGTGCTGATTGAATTCCTTGGTTTTTAGTGTACAATGTTTTATGATCTTATTTTGAGTTTCTATTTCTGATTTGGTTATAGTGTTGATGTCACATTTCCTGATTGAGTAGGCTGCAAATGATGGCATTATACTGTTATTCACAGGCCCACAGCTCAAGTTCAGCAAAGACTCCAGCTGTTAGTGTTTTCCACTTTCTGCAAGCCTCAGATACTTGCAAACTCCTCACTCCCAAGGCCCCTTGGTGTCAAAAAGTTGACCCAAGACAACTTCCCAACTCCACAATCCACCACGGGAGTTCTTCCCAGGGCCAGTGCACTCACATCGCTGGCCCACACTGTGATTTGCTGTGGGAGTTCCTCTCTTGGCTCACCCACTTGTGGTGCCAAATATCTGTCCACTTGGGTTTCAATGGTGCTGGATTCAGGGAAATACCTGCTCACATGCAGTGGACCCAAAATTACTGACAAATTCAAGTGTGGGCCACTCAGTGCCAAAAAGCTGGCCCAAGCCCATTCAGTGATCTGCTGCTGGGGTTCCTCCCCAGGCCCACCTTCTTGCAGCACCAATGGACTCTTTGCTTGGGCTTCAGCAGTACTGGAAGTGCCCACTTACACCCAGCTGACCAAAGTTACTGAAAAAAGCAGGTGCTGAAGGTAGATCCTTGGGGTGAACACTAACTAGTATGCTGGTGTGGTGACTGGTATGCTGGTGTGGTGTGTCTTCTTCCTTAACCCAGGGAGGTCTTGGATGGCCTTTCTTGCCTGCCAGTTGGCACTCTGCAGGGTAGATCTCCTGTTCTTGTTATTTTTTCCCCCATCCCTTTCTCTTTTCTAATCCTACTCCCCTGAGTTTGGCACATTCTGATTCAGTGACCTTTTCAGAGCACCAGCATCTCTAATTCAAACAGCTGTACCTAATTTGTCAGGCATATAACAACAAACAACAACAACAACAAGATTCTAGAGGGAATTAGCATGGTGACTACTGATGAGATTCATTTTGAATCTCTGAGATACTATTAATAGCAAAGTTCAACAAGACAGAAAACAGCAAATTCTGGTGAGGATGTGGAGAAATTGGGACTGTCATACACTTCTGCTGGCATTGTAAAATGATACAACCACTGTGGAAATTGGTATGCCAATTCTACAAAATGTTAGATTGACCCAGTAATCCCATTACTAAGTATATATGCTAAAGAAGGGAGAGACAGAATACAAATAGGTATATGAACACCCATGTTCATCACAGAACTATTCACAATAGCAAAGAGATGGAAACAATCTAAGTGCCCATTAACAAAGGAATGGATAAACATACTGTGGTGCATACACACAATGAAATACTATGCAACTCTAAAGAATAATGTAGAATCTGCAAAACACCACATAATGTAGATGAACTTGGATGATAATATGCTGAGTGAAATAAGTCAATCACAAAAGAACAGATATTGTATAGTCCACAATTGTAAAAAGTCAAGAAAGGTTTATACATAGAAGGAAACTTTCTTTGTTGGTTACTAGAGATGGGAGTGTAGAGGAGGGAAAATTTCTAGATAAGTTGGAAAAAAAAAAAAGGTATATCTCTATCTCTATATCTATCTTTAACTCTATCTCTATCTCTATCTCTATTTCTATCTCTATCTATCTATCTGAAGGCACTCTGGTAGCATAGTGCTTAAGGCACTTGACTGTTAAACAGAAGCCTGGTGATGCAAACCCACCAGTTACTCCTCAGAAGGAAGGTTGGGTAATCTACTTTTGTAATGATACTGCCTTGGAAACCCAAGGAGGTGTCACTATGAGTTGGGTCTGACTTGATGGCACATAACAACAGCACAGCAACATCTATCGATCTATCTACCTATCCATTAATCAAAGATTATCCGTGGTTCCCAGGGGTAGGAGAGAGAGGGAACGGAGAAACATTTGTATTTATTTGGGGGGTCTTGACTTTATGCTAATAGGTTGTAGAATATTTTAGAAAAGAATAGTAATAATGGTAAGCATATGAAAAATGTAATCAATGTTCCTGAGTGTATATAGGGAAGTTGTTATTTTGGTGAGTGTCTCATTGTGTTTATTTTCACCATGATATAAGTAAAAAAAAAAAAAAATCAGTTGGATTCCTCTACACCAGCAAAAAAAAATATATTTGAAAATAAATCAAGAAAACAGTACTGTTTACAATAGCTACTAAAAAGATAAAATATTAGGGAATAAATCTTATAAGAGACACAAAAAAAACTATACCAAGAAAACCACCAAACACTACAACAGTAAAATATGAGATCTACCAAAATAATCTATGTCTGATGACCTGCTTTGCCACTATAATTTAGTAGATGAACTGAACAAAAAGTGGGGTTCAATATTGCAAGCCCACTTGGTCAGCAGACTAAAGCCATGCCTTCAACTGAGCCTCTCCTCGAAGTGAAAGGATTGGAATAAATTCTAGGGACTTTTGGAACAGCTAATGGAGAACAGGAAGTGAGCTGGCAGGCTATGGAATAGCTAAGGGAGACCAGGAAGTGAGCAGAGTGGTATTGGGATGCTAAGAGAGAGGAACTTCTCTGCCGGTTTGTTCTACTCTGGTGGCTTGCATGTTGCTGTGAGGCTGGAGGCTATGCCAGCTGTGTTTGAAATGGCAGCAGGGTTAACCATGGTGGACTGGTTTAAGCAGAGCTTCCAGAGTAAGACAGATTCAGAAGGATGAGGTCATCCACTTCTCAAAGAATTGGTCAGTGACAACCTTATGAATAGCAGTGGAACACTGTCTGATATATTACTGGAAAACTTTATGAATAGTCCTAAAATATTGTCCAATACAGAGCCAGAAGACAAGCCTCTCAGGGCACACAAGATATGACTAGGGAAGAGCTGCCTCCTCAAAGTAGAGCCAACCTTAATGATGTGAGTAGAATAAAGCTTTTGAGACTTCCATTTGCTGGTCTGGCACAATTTAAAATGGAAAGAAACAGCTGCAAACATACATTAATTATCAGACTGTGTAATGTACAAAGTATGAATCTAGGAAAATTAGAAGTTGTCAAAAGTGAAATGGAACACGTAAAGATTGATATCATAGGCATAAGTGAGCTGAAATGGACTGGTTTTGGCCATTTTGAATCAGACAACCATATGATCTACAATGCCAGGAATGACAAATTTAAGAGGAATGGCATGGCATTTATCACCACAAAGAATGCTTCAAGATCTATCCTGAAGTAGAAGTATCCTATCTATGCTGTCAGTGACAATATAATACCCATATGCCTACAAGGAAGACCTGTTAATACTACTATTATTCAAATTTACACACAAACCAACAAAGCCAAATTGAGGAAGTTGAAGATTTTTACCAACTTCTACAGTCTGAAATTGACCAAATATGTGATCAAGATGTTTTAATTATCACTGGTGATTGCAATGCAAAAGGTGGAAACAAAGAAGAGTCACCAGTAATTGGAAAATACGGCCTTGGTGATAGAAATAAACTGGAGAGATCATGGCAGAATTTTGCAAGACCAATGACTTATTTATTGCAAAAATCTTTTTTTTCAACAATACAAACGGTAGCTATACATGTGGACTTTGCCAGATGGAGTGTATAGGAATCAAACAGGCCACATCTGTGGCAAGAGGTGATGGAGAAGTTCAATATCTTCAGACAAAACAAGGCCATAAGCTGACTGTGGAACACACCTTCACTTGCTCATATGCAAGTTGAAGTTGAAGTTGAAGACAATTTAAAAAAGCTGACAAGATCCAAAATATGGTCTTGATAATATCCTCATGAATTTAGAGACCATCTGCAGAATGGATTTGATGCATTGAACACCAGTGACCAAAAATGAGAGGAATTATGAGATCACAACAAGAACATCATCCATGAAGAAAGTAAAAGGTCATTAAAAAGACAAGAAAGGAAAAACAGACCAAAATAGATGTCAGAAGAGACTCTGAAACTTGCTTTTGAGCAAAGAATAGCTAAAGCAAATGGAAGAAATGCCAAGGTAAATGAGCTGAACAAAAAGATTTCAAAGGACAGCTCAAGAAGACAAAGTCAATTACTATAATTAAATTTGAAAAGACCTGGAGTTAGAAAAACAAAAAGGAAGAGCACACTTGGCATTTCTCAAGCTGAAAGAACTGAAGGAAAAATTTAAGCCTTGAGTTGCAGTATTGAAAGACTCTATGGGCAATATATTGAATAATGCAGGAAACATCAAAAGAAGATGGAAGGAATAAACATAGCCATTGTACCAAAAAGAATTGGTTGATGTTCATCAATTTCAGGAGGTGGCATATGATCAAGAACGAAGGGTATTTAAGGAAAAATTTGAAGCTGCACTGACGGAACTGACAAAAAAACAAGGCTCCGAGAATTGATGGAATGCCCACTGAGATGTTTCAACAAACGGATGCATGCTGGAGACACTCACTTGTCTGTGCCAAGATATTTGGAAGAGAGCTACCTGGCCAACTGGCTCGAAGAGTTCCACATTTGTACCCATTCCAAAGAAAAGTGATCCCACAGAATGTGGAAATTATCAAACAATGTCATTAATATTACATGCAAGTAAAATCTTCCTGAAGATAATTCAAAAATGATTGCAGCAGTATATTGACAGAGAACTTCCAGAACTTCAAGCTGGATTCAGAAGAGGAGGTGGAATGAGAGATATCATTGCTGATATCAGATTGATGTTAGCTGAAAGCAAAAAACACCAAAATGATGTTTACTTGTATTTTATTGACTATGCAAAAGCATTCAACTATGCGGACCATAACAATTTATGGATAACATTGAGAAAAATGGGAATTCCAGAACAGTTAATTGTACTCATGATGAATCTGTACGTACAGAAGGATGCTGTCATTCGATCAAAACAAGAGGATACTGCATGGTTTAAAATCAGGGAGGGAGTGCATCAGGGTTGTATCATTTCACCATATTAATTCAACTTCTATGCTGAGCAAATAATCTAAAAAACTAGACTATATAAAGAAGAAAGTGGCATCAGGATTGGAGATAGGCTTATTAACAACCTGTGATACACAGATGACGCAACTTTGCTTGTTGAATGTGAGGATGACTTGAAGCATTTACTGATGAAGATTTAAGATTATGGTCTGCAGATGGATAACACCTCAATATAAAGAAAACAAAAATCCTCACAACTGGTTCAATAATAAGCATTACATAAATAGAGAGAAGATGGAAGTTGTCAGAGACTTCATATTACTCAGGTCTACAATCAAAATCAATGGAAGAAGCAGTCAAGACATCAGACAACGTATTGCATTGGGCAAATCTGCTGCAAAAGGACTCTTTCAAGTGCTGAGGAGTGAAGATATCTCCTTGAAGACTAAGGTGAGCCTAACCCAGGCCACAGTCTTTTCAATTGCCTCTCATGCATGTGAAAACTGGACAATTAAGAAGGAAGACTGAAGAAGAGTTGATGATTTTGACTTGTGGTGTTGGAAAAGTATGCTGAGTACCATGGTCTGCTAAAAAGACTAACAAATCTGTCCTGGAAGAAGTGCAGCTGGAATGTTCATTGGAAGTGAGAATGGCCAGACTTTGTCTCACCTACTTTGGTCATGTGTCAAGAAGGACCATTCCCTGGACAAGGATATTGTTCTGGTCACCTAGTGCCACTCTAACAGAAAATATTCAACAAATGGAATGGCTTTAACAAACACAATTTGGAGGCTTTAAGTCCAAGTTCAGAGTGCTAGGCTCTAGGGGCTGAGTGAAAGCCCCTCAATGTTGGCTTCAGTTCTACCTCCTTCTGCTGGCTGACTGAAGCTGGAGGCTTTTCTTCACTCAACTGCTGGCTGATGAGACTGATAAGCACAAGGTTGATAAGTAAAAAGGTACAGTCCCAATGTTAACAAACTACATGGCAGGCTGTTGATTCAAGTCCATTGAAAGTCCCAAGGTCAGAAGAAGATGGCAGGCTGCTGAACAGCAACATGGCTACATAAGAACATATCCCTAAGACAGTTACTCAGCTGCTTGTGGTGGATCCCACCATGGAGTTGATTACCAGTCTCATCATGAGGAATAACTACCACCAACTGCCCAACCACTCAACCAGGCCCAGCCAAGTTGACACACAAACTTAACCACCACAGATATCATGCCTGGTAAAGTGGAGGGTCAATGAAAAAGAGGAAGGCTCTCAACAAGATGGATTGACACAGTGGCTGCAATGATGGGCTCAGGTATAGCAAGGATTATGAGAGTGGCACAAGAGGGTCACTATGAGTCAGAGACAACTCAACAGGATCTAACAATACAATAACAACCAAAATGGAAGAATATACCAAGCTCATGGATAAGAAGACTGAAAGTTGTGAATACTAACCAAAATTGTCAACTCTAACCAAAACAATACATACAATTCCAATTTCTTTAAAGAAATTCCAATTTCTTTAAAGTCATGGGGAAAAAAAATCACTAATTTTATATGGAAAGACATCTTGGATAATCAAAACATGACCGAAGTAGAAGAACAAATCAGGATATCCTACACTCCCTAAACATAAAACTTACTATACATCTAAAGTAGTTAAAGCAGCCTGGTATTAGTACCACAATAGACTCAGACTAGTGGAACAGAATTGAGATCCCAGAAATAGATCCATCCATCTCTGGCCAGCTGATCTTTGACAATGGGCTGAAATCCAATACATGGGGGAGATAAATTCTCTCAACAAATAATCCTGGCAAAATGGGATATCCTTTTGCAGATAAATGAAACAAGATCCATATCTCACTTCATACACAAAAACTTTCTAAACATGGATCAAATAACTAAAGGTAAAACCTAAAACTCTGAAGTTCACCAAAGAAAAATAGGGACAAATATAGGAGCCCTATTTTATGACATAAATATAGAATAATACATAACTAAAAATGCAAAAGCAGCAGAAGATAAACTAGATCACATGACCTTATGGAAATTAAATTCTTATGCACATCAAACAGCTTCTCCAATAAAGTGAAATGAGAACCTACAGGCTGTGATAAAATATTCAACAGTGACATACCTGAAAGGGGACTCATCTTAAAAACTTATGGAAAATTACAACACTTCAACATCAAAAAGACAAACAATCCAATTAAAAAGTGGCAGAATACATGAACAGACCCTTCACTAAAGGAGATATTCAGGTGACCAATAAACACATGAAGAAATGCTCATGATCATTACTTGTTAGCGAGATACATATCAAAACAACGAGATAACATTTCTCTCTAACAACATTAGAAAATTCAACAAGGCACGAAATAACAAATGTTGCCAATGATATGGAGAGATTTGGACTCTCATACACTTCTGATGGGACTGTAAAATGGTACAACCACTGGGGAAAATGGTATGGAATGTCTTTATAAAGTTAGAAAGAGAAATATCATTTGATTCAGCAATCTCATAACTAAGTGTGTATCTTGAAGAAGTGAGAACCAGGAAACAAATATATATATATATACACTCATGTTCATTGCAACAATATTTTCAATAGCAAAGAAATGGAAACAACCTAAGTGTCCATCAACAGATGAATAGATAACTAAACTATGGTGCATACACAAAATGGAATACTATGCAGAACTAAGGAATAATGAGGAATTTGCAAAACACCTCATAATGTGGATGAACTTGGAGGACGTTATGCTGAGTGAAATAAGTCAATCAGAGAAACACAAATATTCTATAAGTCCACTGTTATAAAAAGTCAAGGATAAGTTTACACATGGAAGGAAACTTTGTTAGTTATAAAGGATGGGGTGAAATCAGGCAAAATTGATAGCTAGGTAAGAGACAAGTAATGACTTAGCTGTATGGAAAGGGAATATACCTAAAACAAGTGACCAGCACAATAACACTAAGGAAAAGAAAGACATGAAGAGGTGCACAGGAGATATTGACAACAAAGGTAAACATCTTTACATACATAACACCTCATTATCAATAATAATAAACATTAATCTACAGGTAGAAACATAGGTAGACAGGCTAAATGATCATGTATGGGTAGGCAGAATATATCAATGACCATATATAAGTTTGACAGATGATATTTCTACATACATATCTGTATGTGCTATAAGAATATCCACATACACAATAGAGCTAACAGCAAGCCAAGTTGTAACTTCTCAGCCATAGACAAACACCTTGAAGGAGTGGATCACTGGGCTTACAGTCTTTGGACTATGCTCACAGGGGACATCAAGCTCAACTGCTATAACATACCACACAAAAACATTGATCTACATCTTACTTTTGTTAGTAGTGACTGGGGTTTTATTAAAAGCTTTCGGTGTCTCCTCATCAAGAGCAAAGAACAATGAAGGAAATCAAAGATGCATGGAAACAGTTAGTCCAAGGGACTAGAGAACCCTGTGAATCTCAGCCTACTTGACATTGAGATCAAAGGAAGTAGATGGTGTCTGGCTACCATTGTCAACCATTCAGAAAGGCATCAAAATATGAAGTCCTGGATAGAGGGGGAGAAAAATGTGAAACAAAACTCAAAATCATAAAAAAAAAAAAAAAAATGACTAGGCTTACTGCCCTAATAAAGACTGGTGAAACCCCTGAAACAATAGCTCCTAGTCATCCTTCAGGCCTCTAATTGAACCCATGGCTTAACTTTTAGCCAAACAATAGACAAGCTTATGTGGTGAACAATTATACCAGGTATGTACACTCCTTAGAACAATCAACCATGGGAGATCAGGATAGAAGCAGTTGTGCAGGGAGACAGCTTACAGGGCAGGAATGCATAGAGAAAGACACAGGGAAAAGGTAACCACAGTGAGGGAGTGGGAAGAGAGCTATTACATTATGGGGATTACAATAAATATTATGAAACTGAATGGGTATGAATTGTTGAATGGAACACAAATTTGCTCAGTAAACTTTCACCCAAATCACAATAAATAAATAAATAGTAGACCACCAGGCATTTTTCTCAAGATGTCTCTGGGTTGACTCTAACTTCAAACCTTTCAGCTGCCAGTGGAACATGTTAACTGTTTCTATAACAACAGCAGTGATATTACAACTATTTAACAATCTGCATGGTAAAAGTACAAACCATGACACAAAGCACTGGCTGGCAAGCACGAAGGCAAGTGTAAGCAAGCAGATATCTCCCTTGCCTTCTTGCTACATTTACTGAATTCAAGTATTCCACAACCCTTTTTATTGGGCCACAGGTGATTTCTCATTGAAACTTTATCAGTTGGAGCAATACTCTACCCACTACAAAGATTATTACCTTTCATGGCCTCTACGGGGAGTCTAAGGCTTGTCACTGTCTCCTTTATATCACTCAGGAGAAATTAGAATCAGAGGAGTGACATTCCAGGTTTCCAGAAGAAGGGCCTTGATCAAGTGTGAGGAATCTGAGGTGGTCTCCTGATACAAACCTTCAACTTTCAGAGAAGATGAAGATTGCAGGTGCTCTCCATTCCCTCCATTTTCTGAGTCATAGAAGGTCCTTTTCCTTTAGGCCATCCACCTCTCTTGCAGTAGCGACTCAGAAATCACCACCCAAGATTGTCAGGCAATGAGACCAGTGCTCTTATGAAACTTTTCTCCCTTGAGCTTCATTCTATTCCTTGCTAGGGGGCATTTCTTTGTAGAGGTCCTCAGTTGACAGATAAAATACAGAATGCTCAGTTAAAATTGAATCTTAGATAAACAATTCCTCATCTTCCTCTTTTTATATAGCATAAGTGGTCTCAAATGTTACATGAGAGATACTTATACTAAAAATTGTTTGTGGGAGTTCAGGTAAGATGGAATAGGCAGTCAAACTACACAGACCCTCTTGAACAAAGGAAAGAGAAACCAACTGATAAAGATACAAAAGATAATCCTGAAGCCCTGAGCTTTGAAATAAAGGATAGATACAAAAGTGGACTAAACTCCAACTAGGAGAAGAGCCTGCATGACAATACTGAATAAGGAGATAAACAGAGTTGTGTACTGTCAGTGATCCTGAAGGCACGGACTGTTTGGATATTTCCAAGTGGTGTTAGGACTTAAGAATTAACCTAAAAATCAGCTCTGCTCATCAAGGGCTGCAAGGAGGACTACATTGGTGGCTGATAACTAAAAAGGGAAACAGCAAAGAAGGTGACAAACTGAACTGTGCAATTTTGGTCATCATGATAGTGCAGCCATTTTGAATGTTTACAAGCAGTTTGACAATTTTGGATACTTAAGGCAACAGCATTCTCTCAGATTCCAGGGACCTGAGAATAGGCTACATTTGCCGAAGACATCATGGACATACCAGAGGCTGAGCACTAAAAAAGTTTGCTGTTCCCTGTGTTACTGTTATACCCCACACCCTCTTAGTGAATGGAAGTATGGCCATCCCTCATTCCCACCCACCTTCTGGGTCAGCAGGAATTCCATCCCAGTCTGCGTGCTCTGATGGAGTCTTTGTGCCCCGCCCTGCCCTTCCCAGATGTGTTTTTTTGTTTCTTTTTGTTTGTTTCAAAATTCATTTTTTTTTTCTCTCTGTCTCTTTTCCTTTTCCTTTTCATTTTCTCTTCTTCCTTTCTCAGGTTCTAGTTTTTGGCTTTTTCTCTCTTCCTTTTACCTAATTCCTACTTTTTCTTTATTGTGGTTCTCCCCATCCCTTGCTTTACTTTTCTCATTGTTCCCATTTTTTCCTTCATTATTCTCTATTCTACTTTTTTTTCTCTTATTCTACTCTATCCAGATAGGTTTCTTTCCCCCTTTTCTACACATAGTTATTTTGACTTCTTAAATTATTTATTTATATATTTCATGTATTGCCTTTCCTCTTCTTTTTCTTTCTCTTTTTGGTGATTGTTCCTGTGTGTTTATGTGGCATGATTTTTGTCCCCTTATTCTTACCTTTTTGGTGTCTTTTTTATTGTATTTTTTCTCTAACTGAGTGAGAGGCAGCAACTGGGCCCACACGACCCAAGGATACTTACACTTCCTGCAGCCATAACTACTAAGTGAGGGTCACCACTGGCCATTTGCTTCTACATCAACAGGACAATGATACACAACAACCAATATAAGCCTAACTCACCCTTAACTGCTCTTCATAAACAGTTAACAGAGATCTGTGCAAACACTGCCATACTCTATCACACCTACCAGGAGACAGGAACATAAATGCTGCAAACTAGCAAATAGAGGAACAGAGTACTCTGCTTACTCAGATACACCCCCCCCAAATGAAAACATTGGGTGAATCTCTCCAACATATAATCACCAATTAAATATAAATAAAACAATGTCACAATGTCTCAGAGAAAACAGACCAACACAGTCCAAATGAAGAAGCAAGATAAAGCAGTAGAAACAAGAGAACATGATACAGACCTAGAACACATCCTGGAGGAAGAAGCCACACTGGAACTCCTTGATAAGGAATACAAAGGAATTATATTTAGGTACCTTCAATGGATTGAGAGACAGATCAAGGAAAACACCGACATAATGAAGGAAAACACATACGAAACCCTAGAAAATATCAGATGAAAATGCAAGAACAAAATGACAAAATAAATGAAAAATTAGAAATGATACAAAATATACAGATAGAAATCCAGAATACTGATACTTAATTTTCAGAAATAGATAACACATTGAAAGTTCAGAGGAGGAGAATAGAATCAGTGGAAGACAGAATTTATGGGATTGGAGACAATACTTCTTTGGAAAAGGATCAATCAGAAAAAAGATCAAAACAAAATGAAGAAAACCTAAGATTCATGTGAGATACCATCGAAAGGAATAAACTTCATGTAATCATAATTTCAGAACAGGAAGAGACCAATAAAACCACAGAGAAAATAGTGGAAGATTTATTGAAAGAGAATTTCCCTGATATGACGAAAGACCAGAATGTACTCATTCAAGAAATCCAATGAACCCCAAACAAGACAGATCCAAAAGGAATCATCAAGATATAGCATGATCAAACTCATCAAAACCAAAGACAAAGAAAGAACACTAAAAACATCATGGGAAATAAAAAAAAAAAAAACTTACCTACAAAGGGCAACCAATAATACTAAGCTCTGATTTCTCAGCAGAAACCATGCAGGTGAGAAGGCAAAGGGATGATCTATGTAAAACCCTGAAAGAGAAAGATTTCCAACCAAGAATTATATATCCAGTAAAACTGTCCCTCAAATATGATGGTGAAATTAGGAGATTTCCAGATAAGCAGAAACTAAGGGAATTTGTTAAAACCAGCCCAACCTTAGAAGAGATGCTAAAGGGAGTCCTTTGGACAGAGAAAAAACAGGAGCAAATAAGAACCAACAATTAACACACATGATGGAATAACCCAAAAACCAATCTAGTTATGGAAGTATCCAAAGTAAAATAAGCTTACAAGAAAGGAAACAGAGAACCAGAGACATCAACTGCCAAACGAAGACAACTGCAAATGAAAAACAAGAAAAAGAAGAGTGTAGTTATAGAAATTGTAAATAGTGAGATGTCAAGAGAATTGCAAAATAAAATGGACTTCTCTAAACTTGGGGAGAAAATTATAAATCACGGAGTAACCTCAAAGAAAAATGATAAACCTTCACATCACTATAAAAAAGAGGACAAGTACAAATATTTAGCAAATACTATAAAAAAAAAAAAAGAAAAAAATGGAAGAAGTAATAACATGATTCATAAATAAAATGAGCTCAGCACGGAAAACTGTATGGAACAAAGAAAGTGACAACAGGATGAAAAACACATAACAAAATGACTACAACAAATTCATACTTGTCAGTAATTACACTGAATGTGAATGGATCAAACACTCCATTAAAGAGATGGAGAATTGCAGAATGGATAAGAAAACATAACCCAACAATATGCTGTCTACAAGAAACATACCTCAAGACAAAGATCAAAATAGACTAAAAATCAAAGGCTAGAAAAAGATATATCAAGCAAATGTCAATCAAAAAACAGCAGAAGTAATAATATTAATTTCAGATAAAATTGACTTCAAGAAAAAAAAAAACACCATAAGACACAAAGAAGGACATTATATATTGATTAAAGGATCAATTGAACAAGAAGATATAACTATAACAAATATCTATGGACCCAAAGAAAGAGGCCCAAAACACATAAATCAGACTTTAACAGAATTGAAAAGGCAAATAGATGACTTCACAGTCATAGTAGGAGACATTAATACACCATTTTCAATGAAAGATAGAACAACTGGAAAGAAACTCAAGAAAAAGAAGAACTAAACAAAGCAATTCACCAACTTGACCTTATAGATATCTACAGAGCACTTCACCGAAGAACAGCACAATATAAATTCTTTTCCAGTGCACATGGAACATTCTCCAGGATAGAATATTTGTTAAGCTATAAAGCAAGTCTTATTAAACTTAAAATATTGATATACTACAAAACATCTTCTCATATCACAATGCTACCAAATTAGAAATCAAAAATAGGAAGATGAATGGAAAAAGTGCAAACACATGAAAACGGAACAACACCCTCCTTAAGAATGACTGGGTAATAGAAGAAATTAAACAAAAATGCACTTAAAATAATTCCTCAAATCAAATGAAAATGACAACACAACATACCAAAATCTTTGGGATATAGCAAAAAGCAGTGATCAGAGGCCAATTTGTAGCAATAAATGCACATATCAAAAGCAAAGAAAGAGCCAAAATCAACAATTTAAACCATCTCCAACAATTAGAAAAAGAAAGGCAAAAAACAAAAACAAAAAAAAAGCTTACAGTCACCAGAAGAAAGAAATAATAAAGATTCAAGCAGAAATAAATGAAACAGAAAACAGAAAGACAATAAAAATAAAATAAAATAAAAAATGACCAGACTAGAAGTTGGTTCTTTGAAAAGATTAAAAAAATTGACAAACCATTGGCAAATTTAACAAAGAAAAAAAGGAGATAATAAAAATAACATGAATAAGGAATGGATTTTGCAACATTACAACACAACCAAGTGAAATAAAAAGGTTAATATTGGGATACTATGAAGAGCTGCAGTAGCTCTGGTGGTGTAGTGGGTAAGAATGATACCTGTAAGGTCAGAAGTTCAAACACACCAGCTGTTCCATGGAAGTAAGACTGGGAAATCTACTTCCATAAAGATTTACAGCCTCAGAAACCCAATGGGGGTTGCTATGAGTCAGAAATGACTTGATGGGACTGGGTTTTTTTTTTTTTTTTTATGTTTATGGAGGGAAGGATATAAAAGTGGACTAAACCCAAACAAATGTGAAAATCTAGAAGAAATGGACAGATTTCTACAAACATACCACTTAACTAAACTCATACAGACTGAGGTGAAAAAATTGATCACATCCATAACAAAAAAATTAATTGAACAGGTCATTAAAAAAAAAAAGATTATCAACAAAAAAAAAAAAGCCCTGGTCCAGATGATTTCACTGGAGAATACTACCAAACATTCAGAGAAGAACTGATACCAATCTTACTCAAATTATTGCACAACATAGAAAAGGATGGAATCCTCCCAAATTCATTTTATGAAGCAAGCATAACCTTGTTACCAAAACCAGACAAAGGGACCACTAAAAAGGAAAACTACAGACCAATATCCCTCAAGAATAGAGATGCAAAAATCTTCAACAAAATCCTAGCCAATAGACTCCAACAACATAATAAAAAAATAATACATTATGACCAAGGGGAGTTCATACCAGGTATGCAAGGATGGTTCAACATTAGAAAAACACTCAGTGTCATCCATTCCATAAATAACACAAAGGAAAATAACCAAGTGATCATATCATCAATGAAGAAAATGTATCTGATAATATCCAACACCCATTCCTAATAAAAACTCTGACCAAAATAGGAATAGAAGGGACATTTCCCAACATAATAAAGGGCATATATGCAAAACCAACAGCCAACTTTATTCTCAATGGAGAGAGACTGAAACCACTCTCCTTGAGAACAGGAAACAGACATGGGTGCCCTCTATCATCACTTGTATTCCATATTGTATTGAAAGTCCTAGCCAGGGAAATAAAACAAGAAAGGGAAATCAAAGGCCTCCAAATTGGTAAGGAAGAAGTAAAATTATCCCCACTTGCTGATGATATGATCTTATA
>NW_006921733.1:5222423-5236801 GCF_000298275.1 Orycteropus afer afer
ACCCACCAGCCACTCCTCGGAAGGAAGGTTGGGCAATCCTACTTCCATAGTGATACTGCCTCGGAAACCCAAGGAGGGTTCGCTATGAGTCGGGGACGACTCGATGGCACATAACAACAACAACAACAATCCCAAATGAACAAACAGCAGAAGATCAACTAGATGAAGGCAGCCTTTTAAAAATTAAATTTTTATGTGCTTCGAAAGACTTCTTCAAAAGGGTAATAAGAGAACCTACAGACTGGGAAAAAACATTTGGCAATGACATATGTGACAAGACTTTTTTCTAAAATTTATAGAAAACTCCAACACCTCAACACTAAAAAGACAAACAATTCAATTAAAAATAGGAATAAACACTTCACTAAAGAGGATATTCAGGCAGGCAACAAACACATGAAAAATGTTCATGATCATTAGCCATTAGAGACATGCAAATCAAAACAACAATGAGATATCATCTTGTCCCAGCAATAATAGCAAAGTTCAACAAGACAGAAAATAACAAACACTGGTGAATATGTGGAGAGAATGGAACTCTCATACACTGCTGCTGATTACACAAATTACAGAACCACAGTGGAAAGCAGCATGGTGATTCCTTAAAAAGCTGGAATTAGAATACCATTTGAACCAGAAATCTCATTACTAGGTATATATCCTAAAGAAGTGAGAGCCAGGACAAGAACAGATATATGCACACCAATGTTCATCACAGCACTATTTACAATAGCCAAAAGATGGAAACAACCTAGGTGTCCAATACAGAAGAATGGATAACCAAATTGTGGTACATATACACAATGGAATACTATGCAACACTAAAGAATAATGTATAGAGAGTTCTGGTAAGATGGTGGAATAGGCAGAAAGACTGCACAGACCCTCCTCAACAAAGACAAGGGGAACCAATTAACACAGACACGAAATATAATCCTCGACCCCTGAGCCTTAAAGGGAAGGATATAGAAGTGGACTAAACCCCAACTAGCAGAAGAATTTGCATGAAAATACCAGAAAAGGAGACATATGGAGCTATGGTCTGGCAGCAATCCTGAGGAATCCTGATGGCACAGACAGCTTGGAGAGTGTCGAGTGGTGGCAGGATCTAAGAATTAACCTAAAACGCAGCCCCGCTAGCCAGGTCCTGAATGGAGGACTGCTCTGGTGCCTGGGGAATAAAAACAGCAACGAAGGGGAAGGTGGGCTGAGCTGTGGACTTTTGCCTGTTCAGAGGCCATAGCCATTTTGAATGTTTACAAGTGGATTGACCATTTTGGATATTTTAAGAGACAGCTCTCTCCCAGATTCCAGGAGCTTAAGAACAGGTTCTGCTTGCCAGTAACCCCAATGACACTCCGGACCTGGACGAATGAAAAGGTGCAACATTCCCCTTGTTATTCTTACACCCCACACCTGCTTGGTGAATAGAGGCATGGCCATCCCCCACTCCCACCTATCTTCTGGGCCCACAGGAACTCCATCTGAGTCTGTATACTCGGACAGAGCCTGGTTGCTGAGCCTGCCCACCCCAATCTTTTTCCTTTTCTTTTTAATTTTTCTCTTTCTTTTTTTCTGATTTTTAGTTTGCTTGTTTTTGTCTGTTTAAAAACTACTATTATTAATAATACGTTTGTCCTTTTTTCTATTATTCTTTATTCTTCCCCTCCCCGGTCCTAGTTTTCAGTTTTTGTTTTGTTTTGTTTTGTTTTCCCTGTTCATGGTTAAATTTTTTTCTTTTTTTTTTGTAGTTAACTTTTTGCATTTTTTCTCATGGTTTCTTTTTGTATTTTTCTCTTTTTTTTTTCTTAATTATTCCCCTTCTCTTCCTTTTTTTCTTCTATTGCCCTATCTCTGATATTGCAGGTTATCTTCTTTTTCTCTACTTCTTTGTCATTTTTTTTTTCTTTTTTTGGTTACTGTTCCTGTCTGATTACATGGTGTATTTTTTGTCCATGTGCTTTTAGTATTTTTATGGTTATTCAATGGAAATTTTTGTCTAACTGAGTGGGAGACAGCAACAGTCCCTATAAGACACAAATACACCCACACCACCTGCAACTTCACTTACTGAGCGAGAGCCACCACCTCCTTATCCACCAATGGACCCATGATAAAAAACCACCAAGAAGAGCCTGAATCACCCTTGGCTGCTCTTCACAAACAGTTAACAGATCTAAATACAACAACACCATGATGTCTCGGAGACAACATACCATCACAGTCCACACAAAGAAGCAAGACAAAGCAGGAGAAACAAAGGAGCAGGATACAGACCCAGAACATCTCTCTGAGGAAGAAGCAGCATTGGAACTCTCTTATAAGGTATTCAAAAACTATTATATTAAGGTATCTTCAAAGGATTGAAAGACAGATGAAAGAAAACACAGAAAAAAACATGAAGAATTCTGGAAGAAAATACAAGAACAAAATGACAAAATAAATGAAAACTTAGAAATGATTCTAAATCTACAGATCAAAATCCAGAAGATTAATACTAAATTGTCAGAAATAGATAACACATTGGAAGGGCAAAGGAGTAGAATCAATGCAGTGGAAGATAGAATTAATGAGATTGAAGACAAATACCTGAATATTTCTCTGGAAAGGGATCAATCAGAAAAAAGATGAAAACAAAATGAAGAAAGCTTAAGGTTCATGTGGGATACCATCAAAAGGAATAAGGTACTTGTCATTGGAATTCCAGAACAGGAAGAGAAAAACAAAACCACTGAGAAAATTGTCCAAGATTTGTTGGAAGTGTACTTCCCTGATATGATGAAATTTGGCAATGACATATCTGAAAAAGGAATCATCTCTAGAATTTATAGAAAACTCCATCACCTCAGTAACAAAAAGACAAACAATCCAATTAAAAAAATGGGCAGAAGACATGAATAGACACTTCACCAAGGAGGACATTCAAGCGGCCAACAAACATATGAAGAAATGCTCACGATCAATAGCTATTAGAGAGATGCAAATCAAAACAACAATGAGATACCATCTTGCTCCAGCACTGGTAACAAAGTTCAACAAGACAGAAAATAACAAATGCTGGTGAGGATGTGGAGAGATTGGGACTCTCATACACTGCTGGTGGGACTGTAAAATGGTACAACCACTGTGGAAAGCAGTATGGCGATTCCTTCAAAAGTTGGAACTAGAAATCCATTTGACCCAGCTATTCCATTACTAGGTATATACCCTAAAGAAGTGAAGGTCATGACAAGAACAGATATATGCACACCCATGTTCATCACAGCACTATTTACAATAGCCAAAAGATGGAAACAACCTAGGTGTCCATCAACTGAGGAATGGATAACCAAATTACGGTACATACACACAATGGAATGCTATACAATGCTAAAGAATAATGTAGAATCTGAAAAACACCACATAACGTGGATGAACTTGGAGGACATTATGCTGAGTGAAATAAATCAATCAAAAAAGGACAAATATTGGATTAGTCCATGATTGAAAAAGTCAAGGAAATATTTATCTATGGAAGGAAATGTTCTTTGTTGGTTACAAGGGGTGGGAGGGGAGGAGAGGGAACACTGTCAGATAGATAGAGATCATTATTGATTTGGGTGAAAAGAAGGGCAATGTACCAAATGTGAGTGACCAATATGGTGGCAGTGAGTAAGAGACATAGAGAGGTACAAGGGAGGTACAAACAACAAAGATAAATGCTTTTCCACATACAGTACTGTGTTGTCAGTGAAGGCAAACATGGGTATATGGGTGGATAGATGAGTGGACAGGCTGAACTAGTTGGTATGTCTATGAAGTGAGGAGTGTACCCAAGAACATGTATAGGTTTGGCAGACAATGGTCCTGTACGTTTAGGTGTATAATCTGAATTCCCAGGTGTATAGTAGAGATGACAAGGGGCAAGGTTGTAGTCACTGCTTGGTCATATCCAGCTACCCGGAGGGACCAAGGGAACCTGTGGGCTTGAGACCATAGTCGCAGGAGACATTACACTCAATTGGCATAACATACTACACAAAACATTTTCCTACCTCCTACTTTGGCAAGTAGTGACTGGGATCTTAAAAGCTTGCAAGCTGCCATCTAGATCCAATGATGGGTCTCTCATCGTCCAGAGCAAAGAAGAATGAAGAAAACCAAAACATCATGGAAACAATTAGTCCTATCAACTGGTACACCACTCGATCTGCAGCCTATATGACTATGAGACCAAAAGAACCACTGTCAATCACTTTTAAGGGGCTCTATGTAGTAGATCCTGGATAGAGAGGGAGAACAATGTGGAACAAAACTCAAATTTATCTGAAAAAAACAAAAAAAGTGGGGGACCAGGTTTGCTGGTCTGATAGAGCTTGGTGGAACTACTGAGACTATGGCCCCTAGCTGCCCTTCAGGTCTGGAATTGGACCCATACCTGTGACTTTCAGCCAAACAAAAGACAGACATAGGATTTGAACATTTACCTGAGGAAGATACACTCCTTGGAGAGAACAATCATTAGAGAAAGAAGGGCTGCTTATGCACAGGGAGACAGCTCAGGGGGCAGGAGTTCATGGAGGGATGAACACAGGGAAGAGGTAACTATTGGGAGGAAGTGGGAGGGGAGCTGTTGCATTGTGGTAAATTGTGGTCAATGTCATGAGACAAAGTATATGTGAACTGCTGTATGGAAAGTGAATTTGCTCTGTAAATTTTCACCCAAATCACACAAAAAATAAAAAAAGAAAGAAAGAAAGAAAAAGCATAAAAATTAAAAAAAAAAAAAAAAGAAGAAGAAGGCCATATAGAATCTGCAAATCACCCCATAATGTGAATGAACTTGGAGGACATTGTGCTGAGTGAAATAAGTCAGTCACAGAAAGACAAATATTGCATTAGTCCACTATTATGAAAAGTCAAGGAAAGGTTTGTATGTGGAAAGATACTTTTTTGGTTGTCTGGGGTAGGAGTGGAGGGGAGGGAACACTGTTAGATAGGTAGAGACAAGTATTGATTTGGGTGAAGGGAAAGGCAATGTACCAAATGTGAGTTTACGACATAGTGGCATTGAGGAAGAGAAAGACATAGATTCATACATGGGAGATACAGACAACAAAGATGAATCCTTTTGCCCATACAGTACTGCTTATCAGTGATGGCAAAGACTGATTTATGGATGGACAGATGCATCGACAGGCTGAATGATCAGGTACATCTGGGCAGGTAGGAGTGTGCCCATCCATGATGACCATATATATGGTTGGCAGACAATGTTTCTGTGAGTGTATTTGTATGTTCTGTAAGAATGTCCAGGTATATAGTTGAGGTGACAAGGGACAAGGTTGTGGTGACTTCTTGGCCACAGTCATCTACCCAGAGGGAGCAAGTAATTGGACATGTGGGATGGCCACCATGGTGCCAGGAGACATCAAACTAAATTGGTATAACGTAGTACACAAAAACATTGTTGCACATCCTACTTTGGTGAGTAGCAACTGAGATCTTAAAACCTTGCAAGTGGCCATCTAGATGCAACAATGGGTCTCTTCTCATCCAAAGCAAAGAAGAATGAAGAAAACCAAAGACACATGGAAACAATTCATCCAAGTGACTGGTACACATGTGATCCTCTGTCTATATGATTGTGAGACCAGAAGAACTAGATGACTAGATGGTGCCTGGCTACCACTGTCAACTACTCAGAGGGGGATCTGTGTAGGAGATCCTGGATAGAATGGGAGAACAATGTGCAACAAAATTCAAAATTATTAAAAAAAAAAGAAAATCCTTGCTGCTCTGATGGAGCCTGGTGAAAACCCTGTGACTATGACTTCTAGCTTCCCTTCAGGTCTGAAATTGAATGTCATATGGGCTGAACATTTACATCAGGTAGACAAACTCCTTGGAGAGATCAATCATGAGAGAACAGAAGGTGACTGTATATGCAGAGACACAGCTAAGAGTGCAGGAATGCATGGGAGGGAAGGACACAAGGAAGAGATAACTATGGGGAGGAAGTAGGAAGAGAGTTGCTATGTTGTGGGAAATTGCAGTCAATGACATGAAACCAAATGTATATGAACTGCTGTATGGAAAATAAAATTGCTCTGTAAACTTTCACACAAATCACAAGAAAAACTAAGAAAAAAAAAATTTCTGTGTGTGTTCTTCTGAAATTTAAATTTAACTGAGTGTCCTGTATTGTAATTTTATTTGCTTGGAAGTGAGAATGGTCAGACTTCATCTCACCTACTTGGGTCATTTTGTCAGACCATTCCCTGGAGAAGGATTTCATGCTTGGTAAAATGGAGGGTCAGCAAAAAATGGAAAGACCCTCAATGAGATGGATTGACACAATGGCTGCAGTGATGGGCTCAGGTATAGCAAGGATTGTGAGGCTGGAGCAGGACCAGACAATGTTTGGTTCTGGTGTATAAAGGGTTGCTATGACTTGGAGATTATTCAACTGTACCTAACAACAACATATCTAGCAACTCTTCCTCTGCTTGGAGAGAGAGTAAGGCTTGGTTTTCAGCCAATATCACCAAGCACACTAGCATACTGCATTGGAGTTGGGAGATAGAGCATGTCTGGATATTCTGGTTTATTGGGGCCAAGCCAGTACTAGGGTTCTCCTGTACCACAGCTTGATACTAGTGAAGCTCTCTAGTTACACCCTGACTTTTGCCAGCCCTCTCAGAGCTATTTTTGTAAGCAGGGCAACCCAGTCTCAGGTCACCCACAGGGAAGCAGAATAAGTGAGCCAGTTGTGGTAGTCCTAAGGTTACAATATACTGTGGACCCCAGAATCACTGTTATCTTGTTAGAAGCTACTCTAAGGTGACTGAGAAATCATTATTGTTGTTCTTTATATCAGATGCCTAAGGCACTTGACTGCTAACCAGAAGGCTGGCGGTTCAAACCCACCAGCCACTCCTCGGAAGGAAGATGGGGCAATCTACATCCGTAGTGATATTGCCTCGGAAACCCAAGGAGCCATCGCTATGAGTCAGGTCCGGCTCGACGGCACATAACAACAAAAACAACAATTCTTAAACCCTACATATGTTCCAGAGGTTCAAGCCGGATTCAGAAGAGGACGTGGAACAAGGGATATCATAGTTGTTGTCAGGTGGATCTTGGCTCAAGGCAAAGAATACCAGAAAGATGTTTACTTGTGTTTTATTGACTATGCAAAGGCATTTGATTGTGTGAATCATGTCAAATTATGGATAACATTAAGAAGAATGGGAATTTCCGAGCACTTGATTGTACTCATGAGGAATCTGTACCTTGACCAGGAGGCTGTCGTTCAAACAGAACAAGGGGACACTACATGGTTTAAAATCAAGAAGGGAGTGCATCAGGGTTGTATCCTTTCTCCACACTTATTCAATCTATATGCTGAGCAAATAATCCGAGAAGATGGACTATATGAAGAAAAATGTGGTATCAGTATTGGAGGAAGAATCATTAACAACCTGAGATATGCAGACGATACAACTTTGCTTGCTGAAAGTGAGGATGACTTAAGGCACCTACTGATGAAGGTTGAAGAATACAGTCTGCAGTATGGATTACATCTCAATATAAAGAAAACAAAAATCCTCACAACTAGACCAATGAGCAGCATCACAATAAATGGAGAGAAGATTGAGGTTGTCAAAGAATTCATGTTGCTTGGTTCTATAATTGATGCCAACAGAAGCAGCAGTCAGGACATTAGATGACGTGTAGCATTGGGAAAGTCAACTGCGAAAGAACTGTTTCAAGTGCTGAGGAGCAAGGATATCTCCTTGAGGACTAAGGTGCGCCTGACACAAGCCATGATATTTCCAATCGCCTCATATGCATGTGAGAGCTGGACAATGAATAAGGAAGACCGAAGAAGAATTGATGCTTTTGAGTTGTGGTGCTGGTGGAGAATGCTGAAAGTATCATGGACTGCTAAAAGAACTAACAGATCTGTCCTGGTGGAAGTGCAGCCAGAATGCTCCTTGGAAGCAAGAATGGCCAGACTTTGTCTCACCTATTTTGGTCATGTTGTAAGAAGGGACCATTCCCTGGAGAAGGATGTCATGCTTGGTAGGGTGGAGGGTCGACGAAAGAGGGGGAGGCCTTCAATGAGATGGATTGACACAGTGGCTGCGATGATGGGCTCAAGTATAGCAGGGATTGTGGGGCTGGTGCAGGATCGGGCAGTGTTTCGTTCTGCTGTGCATGGGGTTGCTATGAGTCAGAAATGACTTGACGGCACTTAACAACAACAACAACAACACATCAAAATGTGCCCTACCTAATTGCTTTCACCTGTTAATGTAAGTGGTGATATCTGCTTATGGCATTCAGAGTTCTCTCTTTGAATGCCACCATAATCACTTGCTTCCCATTAAGGCTGTCATGTCTGCCATGAAAATTAAGAATTTAAAATACCACCTTAGCAGGCTTACATCCAATAGAGTGGCACATTTGAGTGTGTAGTTAATAACACTTAGAATATATTTAAATGTGAAAGCAAGGGAAGCAGTGATTGAGAGTTAAATACAATTTTTAAAACTAAACTATATAAATTAGCAATAAAGGATTCTAATAGAACAGTGATGATATTCAAGATTACAAATAAGAAATTTGAGATTTGGTTATATACTGTAACCAGACTAGATGAATTCAGCTGCCCCTGGCTGTCTTAGAGTAGAGATTCTTAAACTAAAACAAAATTCTGGAGTTGTCCCTCAGGTCCAAGGATATCCAGCTTCACACACAAGCATTTGAGGAAATAATTCTGCTCACTTGGCTCTTGATTTAGTTACCTAATGCTGCTCTAACAGTCATACCACAAATGTATCGCTTTACCAAAAAGGAGTTTATTCTTTTACAGCTTTGGAGAACAGATGTCCAACTTCAAAGTGCCAGGCTCTATGGGCTGAGTGAAAGCCCTTCAACCTTGGGCTCTGTCTCTTGCTCCCAGCCCACTGAAGCTGGAGGCTTTCTTCACATAGGCAGCTGATAGCTGCTGCCACCGATAAACCCAAGGTCAACAAGTAAAAATGCACAGTCCCCTATTACAGATAGACACTTTTTATTTAAAACAATTCTAATTCCTTTAAAACCCACACTGTCTACCCTCACTGCTCTCCTTTCACAAAGCTGGTCATCATATTCTCACCTATGACTTTGCAGTCCATCTAAATGGCTATGACCTCTGCAGTATTCTTTTCTTTTCTTGGGGCAGCTGCCCCTGAATGTTTGCAGTCTGCATCTAAGTGAGAAAATATATGCATCGTGGATAATATTTCAGTGTTTGTGGCTGAATTGGTTTTCTGTACCTGCCTGGGTTATTTTTCATGAGATATCTGGAGGAGAGAGTTTCCAAAACATTCAACTCCTCATTAGACAAGTTTTTTGCCAAATCTTGTTTCAAAAGTAACCCTGCATCTGACAAGTGTAATGTTGGCAAAGCTCTGACAGACTGATTTTTGCTTTTCTTCCACTATTATTTCTCTTGGGACTAATGGATCACTTCCAAGACAAACTGTCTTGTGGTGGTTGAAGTCTTCAGCAGAGCCGCAGTTTCTGAATTTCTGTTGTGCCTTGGCCACTCATGGACTTTGTTTTGGAATTGGTTATGCTGACTCACAGCTACAGACAGGGCTCCTGCTTAGAAGCTGTGTCTTTAACCACTCCCCACAATGACGTTTTTCTGGCTTCTAGTATCTTCTAGTTGGGTCTGGTGAACATTTTCTAGTTTTTGAACAGGAAACCCCCAGTGCCTTCCAGCTGCCTTTATGTAATCCTTTACTAGTCCTGTGGATTTTGAAGGGGTGCTGGACGAAACTTGACCACCACCCGGACTCCTTGTTTTTTCATCAATCACTGAGTTACTAGATGTTACCACAATGTCCCTGATGATCTGTGATTTGCTCAAGATGCTGTTTTTTGTTTCAGTTCTTTTCACACAACTCTTCGTTCTGAGTTGCTGAAAGATTGCAATTAAATGTGAGCTGACTTAAACAGACCATGATTCTGACAGGGAACACACAGAGTTCAGTACTTGGTGAGCCCCTTATGCAGCAAAGGCATTCTCCACGTTTGATGAAGTAGACTGTGATCGGAAAGCCATAACGTGCGATACCAGTGATGGAGCTCTTGACATTTTGCTCACTTCCTTTTTCTTTTTTCCACATTTGACAGTGAAATGAGCTAGATCTTTTAAGGATAAGGGACTGGATCCTGTGAATTCTGCATTTGATGGTCTGTGTTGTTTACAAACTTCCAAGTACTCCTTAACTCTTGAAACAATGGTTTCTTTCAGCAGTAAATTGATTTCTTCTTTCTTTTCTTCAGAAAACCAGCTGGTATCTTTGTTTGAACCTTGAGGTGATATACAAAGACCCACCAGGACAGCAAAGTTCCCACATTTAACAGCAAATTTCTTACTTGCCATGGCTTACTGATTCCAGAGTAATTACAAACCTATGATGGTGGCTGTGAAATAGGACCAAACACAGGTCCCTGCCTGGTGCACAGTCAGGCCAAAACAGTTTACACACTGAGTGATTAAGAGAAGAGAAAATTATTCATTGCAAAGCAGCAATGCAAGGAGCAAGGGCACCTGTACCCAGATCTGGCTCCCCAAAACTTCTTCAAATTACAGTTTTGTGGGTTTCAGAAGAGAGGCTTATGCATATTCATAAAAAATTCAGGAATTTGGGCATGAGATGGTTGACAATTGGCTGAAATTTCCTTTACCTTGGTTTAAAGGGATAGTAGCATTTTGTTCCAGTGCACTTGCATATTGGATGACTCACACCATCTTCCTGTCATCAGCTGACTGTGGTTTAGGCAGAGGAGAGAATATTAGTTCCCAGGAACTTTGTTCCTCTCTGTCCTGCTGTGCATGTCCTAGAGTTAATTTTCAAGTTGTTTTCTAAGACGCATTAACATGTTTATTACCTGTGCCTAAGGAAAGAATATATATATATTTTTTTCCCCATTTGGTTCTTAAGGAACTGAGCTTATTATATTTACTCATCTGTCTTCAACTGGAGTCCTATGTGTTTACTCATCTATCTCCACCTGGGGTCTGGGGTGGGGAAATAGTTGAGAGCAATTAAGTTTACTTATCTATTCCCATCCAGGGTCCTATCTGTTCTAATTATCTGCTTTAACCAGGGTGGGGAAAATAGCTTTGACTTTACTCAGTTTCAATTCCCTCTTAGAATGGTTACTGTACCATGATTTTGGAAAACAGGGCGATGACTCAGTATAGCTGCTTCCTGCTGACTGGGGACAAAGATGGTGGAACTCAATCCTTGGTTGGTAAAGTATCTTGTAACTTAGACAGTTCTCAGAATTTTCTGGCCATAGTGCAGGGAGAAGAGACTAAGGGTGCCTATAGAGGATTGAAGATAGATAAGTAGTTAGGTAGACATTGAATACAACAGGTAAAGAGTGTTAATGTTAATATGAGGAGTGTTATAACAAATAAGGATCTCAGCCACCCTAAACTGGGTAACCAAGAGGTGAGCCAAGAAAAGTTTATCCCAAAGGTGAGGGTTAAATTATGTCATATAGTTTTCTGTCCTGTTGCAATTTATGAATGTTGTGATGAATAGCCTGTTGATCTTGTTCTATCTGTCCTGATGCATTAATTAATGAGCAACAGGTGGTATTGATATATATACATACCCCTCTATGTCAAGGAGAGTGTTCACATACCCAATAATTACTGGCCCAAGGACTGTGGTCTAATAGGATTTGTTGGAGTTTTATGAGAGTGTTAGAGCACCATCCTCTTTAAGAAGGGGTTAGGGATAAAAGGATCATTGAGCTGATCAAAATCAAATGAATGTAAATAAAAATTAAGATCCTCGATGGGGTCACAAGTATATTCTACTGCACGTTGTTGGGGACACTCAATATTCAGTTGGTCAGGTCCTCTCAGGTCTCCCTGTCCAAGGCTTCTTCCTGTAGAATAAAACTTAGTTATAGCAGTGAGGGTTTCCCATGCAGTCTGGCACTATTCTTAATCAGGTGTGATGTATCCAAGGGCAGACTCCCTTCATTTTGGCCTAAGAATGTGTTGTCAACAATACTTTATAAGGTCCAGTCCATTTGGCCTGGAGCTGGCTCTGGGGAGTCTGGTCATTCCACTCCTTGAGCAGGACGCAATCACCTGCACAGAAGCTATGAAGGGGAGTATCTTATTACTGTCCATGGTCACTGTTGGAGAAACACCTGGTAAAATTTCAAGCCAACCTTGTCAAAATGCACAGTACCAATGTTACCAAACCACATGGCAGGCCATTGATTCAAGTCTATTAAGAATCCCAAGATCAGAAGACAACATGGCAGATTGCTGAACAATGACCCAGCTACATGCAAAAACCTACAGACCATTCTTAAAGCTTCTCCGTATATACTGGGAGCAGACCATATTTCCAAGGCAGTTACTCAGCTGCTCACAATAGATTCCACCATGGAGTTGATTACAGTCTCATCATGGAGATTATTACATCCAGCTGTCCAGACACTCAAAACTTGGCCCATCCAAGTTGACAAATAACATTAACTACCACAGCTCTGGATTCTGCACTAATACCAGTATGCACCTATACATAGTAGATGCTCAATTAGAGTTTGTGGAATTAGTGTATTCAATTAAAATTAAAGGAGAAGGATAACACATGCCTGGGAAAGCTGTATGCATTGAAGATCACTAAATGAACTTCAATAACTGGGTAGAGTTGAAACCTTTACTCCCTGCAGCTTTCTGCTACCCACATACCTCATGTCAGATAAAATTCAACCACATGTCCCAGAACAGATGAGCCAGAAACCATTCCAAGAAACTATTGGTAACACAAATATTTGCTTAATCATTATGACTCTTATCAGAAGGGTATTCCTGCATTATATTGGTGTCCCAACACTCCATCACAGCTAAATGGATTAATATGAAGTGACTGTCTAAGAAAAGAAAGTCTCATATTTAGCAGGGCTATTTCTGATATGGAAAACACACTGACACTTGAAGAAATGACTAGTTCAAGGGCTAAGGCATATAATATTAAAGATAGGTCTTGAGCCTGGAGAATCTTATCATGCTAGAAAGTAAAGACTGCTTAAAAAAACAAACAATGAGTTTGTCAAAGGAACATAGGACCCAGTGGAAAATGTTTCCAATGACGAGAGCTGAAATATTTTGAGCAACCAAATAATAATAATAATAATAATACCCATAATACTACCAAAGTATAAACCAATATCCACGAGTCCATTGATATAAATAAATGATTGAATATATAAATAAATAGGGAAGAATAGACAAATCTGTGCATATGAATTTCAAATAATGTATGTAGATACTCTGCTCTCACAGAGGTAGAGCATAATTCCAGACCCTTATGTGTGGATGCACAGAGTGACTTCTTTCCAAAGACTATATATGGAATGGGTGACTTAGCAATGGAGAAACTTGACAGACACTATCTTTTTTTAAAATTTTTTTATTGTGATTTGGGTGAAAATTTACAGAGCAAATTCACTTTCCATACAGCAGTTCACATACACTTTGTCTCATGGCATTGGCCACAATTAACCACAATGCAACAGCTCCCCTCCCACTTCCTCCTGATAGTTACCTCTTCCCTGTGTCCACCCTCCATGCACTCCTGTCCACTGAGCTGTCTCTCTGTCCATAAGCAGCCCTTCTTTCTCCCATGATTGTTCTCTCCAAGGAGTGTATCTACCTCAGGTAAATGTACAACTCATACACCTGTCTTTTGTTTGGCTGGAAGCCACAAGTATTAGTTCAATTCCAGACCTGAAGGGCATCTAGGGGCCACAGGCTAAGTGGTTCCAACAGGCTCTATCAGACCAGCAAACTTGGTCCCTCCCCCCTTTTTTTTTCTCCAAATGATATTGAGTTTTGTTCCACATTGTTCTCCCTTTCTACCAAGGATCTCCCACATAGATCCCCTTCCAAGTGGATGACAGTGGGAGCTGGGCACCATCTAGCTCTTCTGGTCTCATAGTCATATAGGCTGCAGATCAGAGAGTGTATGACTCGCTAGGACTAATTGTTTCCCAGCATTTTGGTTTTCTTCATTATTCTTTGCTCTGGATGAGGAGAGATCCATTGTTGCATCTAGTTGGCAGATTGCTAGCTTTTAAGATCCCAGTCGCTACTCGCCAAAGTAAGAGATGGAACAGTGCTTTGTACAGTATGTTATGCCAATTGAGCTTGATGTCCCCTGTGACTATGGTCCCAAGCTCATAGGTTCAACTACTCGGTACCTCTGGGTAGCTGGCTATGACCAAGCAGTGACCACAACCTTGCCCCTTGTCAGCTCTACTATACACCTGGGAATTCTGATCATTCACATAAATTTATA
>NW_006921733.1:5238530-5239101 GCF_000298275.1 Orycteropus afer afer
GGCAGTGTGAGACCTCCTACTTTGTTATTTTTCTTCAATAGTGCTTTGCTTATCCAAGGTTTCTTTCCTTTCCATATAAAGTTAGTGATTGGTTTTTCTGTATCTCTAAAGAACGTTGATGAGATCTAGATTGGAATTGCATTGAATGTATAGATTGCTTTGGGTAGAACTGATATTTTTACAATGTTCAATCTTCCTATCCATGAACGTGAGATGTTCGTCCATTTATGTTGATCTCTTATGGTTTCTTAAAGTAGTTTTTTATAGTTTTCTTTGTACAGGTCTTTTCTGTCCCTGGTAAGATGTATTCCCAAGTATTTTAATTTTTGGTAGCTATTGTAAACGGCATTGATTTCCTTATTTCTTTTTCAGCAATCTTTTTGCTGTTGTAGAGGAATCCAACTGATTTTTGGATGTGATCTTATTCCTGCCAAGATGCTAAATCTCTCAATTAGTTTCAGTAGATTTTTGACTGAGCCTCTTGGGTTTTCTTGGTATAGGATCATATCATCAGCAAATAGGGATAGTTTGACTTCTTCCTTACCAATTTGGATGCCTTTGATTTCCCTTT
>NW_006921733.1:5239201-5239898 GCF_000298275.1 Orycteropus afer afer
TGATTTTCTTTTGAGGTCTATCCTATTTGGGGTTCGTTGGACTTCCTGAATGGATATATTCTCATCTTTCATCATTTCAGGAAGTTCTCTTCCAGCAAATCTTGGACAATTTTCTCAGTGGTTTTGTTTTTCTTTTCCTGTTCTGGAATTCCAATGACACGTAAGTTATTCCTTTTTATCATATCCCACATGAACCTTAGGTTTTCTTCATTTTGTTTTGATTTTTTTTCTGATTGATCCTTTTCCAAAGAATTATTCGGATATTTGTCTTTAATCTCATTAATTCTGTCTTACATCCCATCAATTCTTTTCCTTTGCCCTTCCAATGTGTTTTCTATTTCTGACTATTTAGTATTAATCTTCTGGATTTGTATCTGTACATTTAGAATTATTTCTAATATTTCATTTATTTTTTCATTTTGTTCATGTATTTTTTCCCAAATTCTTCTAAATTTTTTTCTGTGTTTTCTTTGGTTTGTTTCTCAATCCTTTGAAGATACCTAAAGATAATTCTTTTGAATTCCTCATCAGAGAGTTCCAATACTACTTCTTCCTCAGGGATGTGTTCTGGGTCTGCATCCTGCTCCCTTGTTTCAACCACTTTGTCCTGCTTCTTTGTGTGGACTGTGATGATCTGTTGTTTCCGAGGCATCATGGTGTTGTTGTATTTAGATCTCTGTCAACTCTTTGTGAAGAG
>NW_006921733.1:5241253-5251502 GCF_000298275.1 Orycteropus afer afer
TTTTATATCCTTCCCTTCAAGGCTCAGGGGTCCAAGATTATCTTCTGTGTCTGTGTTAATTGGTTTCCCTTTTCTTTGTTGAAGAGAGTCAGTGCAGTCTTTCTGCCTACTCCACCATCTTGCTGGAACTCTTTTTTCTTTTTTTTAACTTAATTCTAATTGAGCCTTTAGATCTAACTTCCAATTACAGAAAATATAGGGGTAGAGGAATAAGCCAAATGATTCTACAAGGAAGTAGTCAGGTAAATGCAGTGGGTGGGATATTCTTTAGGTCATGGGTCCATATTCTTTTCAGCAAGTCAGTTTTGTAAAGAAGGGTAAAGAAAAAAAAAAAAAAAAGGATTACCCTAGAGTAAAAGATTTCAAGTACACAACAGTCATACATTCTATAGGTCCTAGATTAGATTCTAGTTTGGAACTATGGTGAGGGATATTCTGTAGTAAACTGGGCTGTGTAGGAAAATATTTAAAAATTACTTATTTTTTAAATACTATAATATTATTTTAGCTATGTAAGAACATGTTCTTCAAAAGACTTGCATATGAGGTAAATATTTACATTAGGTAGATATACTCCTTGGAGAGAACAATCATGGGAGAATAGAAGAGTTGTGTATGCACAGGGAGACAGCTCAGGGGGCAGGAGTGCATGGAGGGAAGAACACAGGGAAGAGGTAACTATGGGGAAGAACTATGAAGGGAGCTGTTGCATTCTTGTAAATTGTAGTCACTGTCATGAGACAAACTATATGTGAGCTGCTGTATAGAAAGTGAATTTGCTCTGCAAACTTTCACCCAAATCACATTTTTTTTAAAAAAAGAACATGTTCTTACCTTTTAGATATGTATACTTACTTACTTGGGGATGGAATATAATTATTGCAAAATATGTCATCTTAAGCACAATAAAGTGCGCCAAAGAACTTTATCAGTACAATTAACTTGCTGCTGTCTGTGTCAGAGGAAACCAAGGACATCTTTCACTGAAGTAAAGCTGCATGAGCAAGAAAATGTGGTGAAGAGGTATGTCTCAAGGCCAGACTTCCTGGAATACAGGCTAAGCTAATCCAACAACATGACCTTGAATGAGTTACTTGACTTCTCAGTGCCACTGTGTCTCATCGGTAAAACTGCCTCATGGAATAGATGGACAAACTGTGGTGTGTTCACACAATGGAGTTCTACACAACATTAAAGAGTGGTGGTAAAACAGTGGGGTACCTCATGACAGAGTAGAACCTGGAGGACATTATACCGAGTGAAATTATCAATCTCAGAAAAACAAGTGTTATATGAGACCACTGCTATAGAAGGTCGAGAAAGGGTTTATACATATTATCCTAGATTTTAATGAGCTGAAATGGACTGGTTTTGGCCATTTTCAATCAGACAACCACATGATCTACCATGCTGGGAATGATAAATTGAACAGGAATGATGTGGTATTCATCATCAAAAAGACTGTTTCAAGATCTATCATCCTGAAGTACAACACTGTCAGTGATAGGATAATATCCATACACCTACAAGGAAGACCAGTTAATACTATTATTCAAATCTATGCACCAAACACCAAAGCCGAAGATGAGGAAATTGAAGATTTTTACCAACTTCTGCAGTCCGAAATTGATCAAACATGCAATCAAGATGTGTTGATTATTACTGGTGACTAGAATGCAAAGTTGGAAACAAAGAGGTGCTACTGGTAGTTGGAAAATATGGCCTTAGTGATAGAAATTACACTGGAGATCACATGATACAATTTTGCAAGACCAATGAATTATTCATTGCAAATACCTTTTTTCAACAACATAAGCAATGGCTATACATGTGAACTTCAACAGATGGACAATACTGGAATCAGATAGACTACATCTGTGGCAAGAGTTGATAGAGAAGCTCGATATCTTTGCCAAAACAAGGCCAGGAGCTTATTGTGGAACAGACCATCAACTGCTCATGTGCATAAAATAAGTCTACAAGAGTCAAAATATGATCTTGAGTATACCCGTCCTGAATTTCGAGAACATTTAAAGCATAGATTTGATTCATTTAACACCAGTGACAGAAAACAAGAGGAATTGTGGGATGACATCAAGAACATCATCCATGAAGAAAGCAAGACATCATTAAAAAGACATGAAGAGAAGAAAAGACCAAAATGGATGTCTTAAAAGACTCTGAAACTTGCCCTTGAGCAGAGAGTAGCTAAAGCAAATGGAAGAAATGACAGGATAAAAGAGATGAACAGAAGGTTTCAAAGGCCAGCTCGAGAAGACAGAGCCAATTACTATAACGAAATGTGCAAAGACCTGGAGTTAGAAAACCAAAAGGGAAGAACACACTCAGTATTTCTCAAGCTGAAAGAAGTAAAGACAAAATTTAAGTCTTGAGTTTCAATATTGAAAGATTCTATGGGCAAAATACTGAGTGATGCAGGAAACATCAAAAGAAGATGGAAGGAATACACAGTCATTGTACCAAAAAAGAACTGGTAGATCTTCAAAAGAAGTCAAAGTTGCACTGAAGGAAGTAGCTAAAAACAAGTGTCCAGGAACTGACAGAATACCCATTGAATGTTTCAATAAAAGGATTTGTCTGGAGACACTCATTTGGCTATGCCAAGACATGTGGAAGACAGTCACTGGCCAACTGACTAGAAGAGATCCATATTTGTATTGATTCAAAAGAAAGGTGATCCCACAGAATGTGGAAATTATCAAGTAATATTAAGAATATCACATGCAAGGAAAGTCTTACTGAAGATAATTCAAAAACAGTTGCAGCAATATATTGACAGAGAACTTCTAGAACTGCAAGCTGGATTCAGAAGAGGATGTGCAATGAGGGTGATCCTTGCTGATATCAGATGTATCTTAGCTGAAAGCAAAGAATACCTACCAAAGGGGCAGGGAGGCTGCATCTTCTGACCTCCTCTAATCCCATAGCTTTTCTAGGCATTATCCCTTTTAAACTTCAAAAATTAACATCCCCTTCACCATCAGTTTAAGAATAACCACACCCATGAAAGAGAGTAAGCTAGCTACTTCATGCCTTTATTCTCTCCCAATTTAGATAGCCAATTTCTAATTTTCCCATCACTTTCAAACCAGTACTCTGAGGAGACAAGCATGTTACTTTCTCACTGACAAACCTTCTATTCTGCTTGGAAACTTTGGACATCTGCATACATAAACAAGCAAAGTCCAGCCCAGGGAAAGCCATCAAATTACCGCAACTTAACAACAGCTCAGTGTCAAATATCTTCCTCTTTGTTTGGTCAGGTTCTGATGAACTCATCCCTAGCCATCCCAGTTAGGTCAGGGTTCCAGCTGCCAAGTTTGGGAGTCACAATATTCCCTTCACTTCAGACCAGTCAGCACCTTCTCACCTCCTCAGTCTCCAGGGACTATTTCAATGCTCATAAGCTCACAACTTATTGCACTTAGACCAGCCAACCCTTTCTCTCATCCTCAGTCTCTGTGGCCTACGTCAAAGAGTACCAAACTCAGCTTGTTTCTTCTTTGCTGCTTTTCCCCCATTTCCACTCAAGTGGACCCAGGTGGTCACAAGTGAGCAGTATATAGCCTACTATTCGCTGGATTCCTTCAACTTTCAGTCCTGGAAGGGGTATCTCTCATGACCATGACTTTCCTGCCTTGATGCACCCATAGCCTAACTGCTTGCTCAAAATTCAAAAAGCCAAACATTTTTTTTTTCTTTCTTTCTTTAGGTCCTGTCTTCAAATGCAGATCTCAGTAGTACTGGGCGGGGCTCAGGTTTTCTACCTAAGCTTCCTATACTCTACACACAGGGTTTGAAACAAAAGCCTGTGTTTCTTCTGGGCAAATTATATTTTCCCTTTTAACATTTCCAATGAAGAATTGGCTGAAGGTGGACTTACACACTCTGTTATCCACACCTCATAATAATTTCTAATGTACAAGCAGGTAAGAGAACTTTCAGTACCTATAGTACATTCAGATAAACACATAATCCAAAACACATAATCCTATTTAAGACATTCTAGGTTCATGTTTTCACCTTGTTTATGTCCCATTCTATGTATATGGTCTTGGGTCTTTAGCTAGGTGTAACCAAAAGCCCTAGCCTCTGAATCAATTATCTCCTTTAATAGGTAACACCAACCAAAGTAACCATCTAAGAATTCAAATTTTCACTTCCCAGGCCCCTTCCTTCTTTCTTTTACATGTGCCTATGAGTCTGGAGCCACTGCTGCAAATCCCACCACTTCTGACACCAACTGCCAAAGGGGTAGGGAGGCTGCATCTTCTGACCTCCCCTAACCCCACAAGAGAAAGACAGAATCACCATTAGCAGTCCAAGGCCTATCCCTGCAAGGCCAGACATGCTGCCTCCCTCCAGCCCTTTCACCAGCCCTGACACCAACCGTTCCTCCCACAGCATCCACTACCTCTCTGCTGGGTTTGATAATTCACTGAAGTGGCCACACAGAACTCACAGATTATGGGGTTTATTAGGGAAGCCACAGGCTACAATTAATGTTCAGGAACATGCTCAGTCTCTCTCAGCCTGCTGTCTCTCATCCAATGGTCTTTCTCAGTCTCTCTCCCAGTAGTGCATGTCTCTTGGCATCTCTTTCTCAGCAGCATGTGTCTCAGGAGCATGTTTTTCTCAGCATCACGTCTTTCTCAGCCAGTAGTCTGAGAGACTCCTTCTGCCTCTAGGAGGACTCTTTTTGACCTTGGCAGAGTGCCCACCTAACCAATCATAACATCAGAATTCTAAGCACCTGGGAGAGAGTGAACTTCCCAGAACATTGCTTTGTGCCACTCAACAGAAATAACCCAGGTGGATAACTTTAACAAGCAGGAGCTTCTCAGTTGCTCACAGAAAATTCCACCATGAAGTTTATATAGACTTATGGCTAGAAAAACCATACCAGGTAATTTACTACACTACTATGCCAAGAGATATGTAAGACAGTTACTTGGCCAACTGAATGGAAGGGATCCATGTTTGTACCCTTTCAAAAGAAAGGTGATCTCACAGAATGTGGAAATTATTGAACAATATCAAGAATATCACATGTAAGAAAAATCTTACTGAAGATAATTCAAAAATGGTTGCAGTAGTATATTGATGGAGAGCTTCCAGAACTGCAACCTGGATTCAGAAGAGGACGTGGAATGAGGGTTATCATTGCTGATATCAGATACATCTTAGCTGAAAGCAAAGAATACCAGAAAGATGTTTATTTATGCTTTATTGACTATGCAAAAGTATTCAATTGTGTGGATCATAACAAATTATGGATAATATTGAGGAGAATGAGAATTCCAGAACACTTGATTGTACTAATGAGGAACCTGTACATAGATCAGGTGGCTGCCATCCAAGCAGAACAAAGGGATACTATATGGTTCAAAATCAAGAAGAGAGTACATCAAAGCTGTATCCTTTCACCATACTTAATCAATTTGTATGCTGAGTGCATAATCCGAGAAACTGGATTATATGAAGAAGAACATGGCATCAGGATTGGAGGAAGACTCATTAACAACTTGTGATACACAGATGACATAACTTTGCTTGCTGAAAGTGAGGACGAGTTGAAGCACTTACTGATGAAGACTGACGACTATACTCTGCAGTATGGATTATTTCTCAAAATAAAGAACAAAAATTCTCACAACTGGTCCAATAAACCATTTCACGCTAAATGGAGAAAATATTGAGTTGTCAAAGACTTCATATTACTTGGTTCTACAATCAACACCAATGGAAGTAGCAATCTAGATATCAGATGACATATTGCATTGCACAAATCTGCTGCAAAAGACCTGTTTCAAGTGCTGAAGAGCAAAGATATCTCCTTGAAGACCAAGGTGCACCTAACCCAAGTCATGGTACTTTCAATTGCCTCTTATGCATGTGAGAGATGGACAATGAATAAGGAATACTGAACAAGAGTTGATGCTTTTGAGTTGTGGTGTTGGAGAAGAATGCTAAGAGTACCATGGTCTCCTAAAAGGTCTAACAAATCTGTCCTTGAAGAAGTGCAGCTGGAATGCTCCTTGGAAGCAAGAATAGCCAGACTTCATCTCACCTACTTTGGTCATGTTGTCAGTAGGAACCATTCACTGGAGAAGGATATCATGCTTGGTGAAGTGGATGGTCAATGAAGAAGAGGAAGGTATTCAACAATATAGATTGACACAGTGGCTGAAACAATGGGCTCAGGTATAGCAAGGATCATGAGGCTGGCACAGGACTAGGCAGTGTTTCGTTCTGCTGTGCATAGGGTAGCTATGAGTGGGAAATGACTTGATAGCACCTAAAAACAACAAAGGATTCAGATCTAAGGAAAATGTGAAGTCCCTGAAAGGTCTTAAACAAGAGGATAGTGAATAACTAGACTTGTCATTTAAAACATTTCATTTTTGTACTGTATGGAGAAGTCATGGGAGAAGGCCAAGATGGACAGAAATCAACTAGTTAGGAGGCTGATGTAGGTGAGAAAGGATGGTGAAAATGTTAGGAGGCTGGGTGGGTGAGAAAAGGTAAGAAAGTATATCAAAGACAGTGAAAATGAAGAGAAAAAAAGATTTCCTAAAAAAATATTTAGAAAGTAAAAATGATAGACATGGTGGCTAATTGGCCATTGAGGGGGAATAAAAAAGAATGACATTCCTGTCTTCCATCAGTTATGGAGACATTCCCTTCAGTAGAGAAAGAGGTATGAGCAGGTTTGGATGTGAGGGTTGTTGCAACGTCCCTGAGAAATGGTGCAGGACAGTCAGCCCTCAGGGGTAATTGTACAATAATCACTTGATTATGTAAGTCTGGAGTTTAGAGAAAAGAAAGATAAGCTTGGGAGTCACTCCCATGCAGAAATATGTGGAAAGGAAGTGTAGAATACATTGATCATAGGAGTAGGAGTAAATGGGAAGGAACCTGAAAATAGTTCTAATGAACCCCAATGTTTAAGATATTTGATATTAATATTTAAGCAACAAACTTTCACAGCACCTGAGGGAAGTGGATGCTAGTGTTTAAAGATGAATGACCCAATGTATAAATAGGTAAAGAAAACACTTGCTATAGGTGGCCGTATGGTGGGAGTGGATTCATGTCACACCTATTCATGTGTTAGATCTTTTCTCCTCATGAATATTAAGCTCGTGACCATGTGCATTTGACCCTGGCTCCCTCTATCAATCTCACCTGTTTGCAGAGGGCTAGATCACCTCTCCTTGTCTGCAAAGCAGAAATATATAAGTAATACTGAATCTAGCACCAAGCTCAATGCCTCAGAAGTATGCTCACAGAGACAGAGTTAGGTAGACTAGGGGAAGGATCAGGGAAAGGAAAGCAGGAAAGGAAACTAAAAGGAGAGGGGATTGGCAAGAAAGGCACAGTAAGAATAATTAGGGAGAAAAGTGGACAGGATTCAGAAGATAAATTCTCCTCAAACCTGGATCCCCATCACACATTCCTTAGAGGACTTATGGACTGCCAGTCCACAGTCATAGACACTTGCACTCTTCCACAGATTGGGGATTGGGTACCTGGTTGTGAATTGAATGGCAGGGATATTTGGGACTGAACCAAAACAGTTCATTTTATCTGCTTTTACCCCTATCAACATAGTAACCCACTTGTTTTATGGGAAGAGAGGCACAGCCACATAAAATAGGCGGAGGAGTTTTGATTTCAGCAGCAGGAAGGTGGTTTTCCTCAGTTTTTAATTTTTGTCAACTCACTTTATTCTTTCTTCTGGGAATGGGTATTATTAAAGTCATTTAGTTTGACTGCAACTAAGTTATTTTCAGTTGTAGATGTTTACTGGGACTTACTTATTTGAACCAAACAGAAACCCCATTACATAGGCATCTGTAACCCCGTAATCGTTAGTATTGTCTATGAGTTCTGTGTGGCCATTGCAACAAATTATGGAACCCAGCAGAGAAGTAGAGAGTGCCATAGGGGAGATGGTTGGTGTCAGAATTGGTTACGAAAAAATAAAATAAAATAAGCTTAGAGGATAGCAGCATGTTTGATCTTGACCTCATAGGTATCAGCCCTGGGCTGATGCTGCTCCTGATGATTCTCTTTCCCCCTCAGAAAGTTAGAGTAGGCAGAGGAAGCTTTCCCTATATGATAAGTTTCTAACACCAAACACACACACAAAAAAAAACATAACAACCTGCTTGTCACCAATATGCAGCAGAATATCCCAGTGAGCCACTTGGCAAATTAAGGAACAAGCCTGTTTGGGGTTCAAGGCTCTGCCCTGTGCTTTTGGTACATGGGGGAGGTGAAAGAACACAGTCAGCACCTTTTGAGCCTAAGTCAGATTCGTGAGTGTATTAGTTATTCATTGATGCCTAACAGATCACCACAAACTACACAGCTTCAAACAACACTCATATTATGTCACAGCTCTGTAAATCAGAAGTTCTAGTGGGTTCTTTGCTTAGTCTCTCAAAGGTCTAAATCAGTGTTGCTGGGCTGAACTCTAGAAGTTCTGGGAAGAAACATCAGCTTATTAAAATTGGTAGTAGATTTAGTTCCATGATGATTCCTTGCTGGCTGCTAGGCAGACTCCAAGCTTTTGGAGTCTGCCTGTATCCTTTGACATGTTGCCACTTATCTTCAAGCCAGCAGCAGTATGACTTGAAGAAGACTCTTTTCATGCTTTGAATATGATTTCATCTTCTGTGAGCAGCTGGAGAAAACTACCTGCCTTTGATGGACACAAGTGTTTAGGTCAGGCCCACCTTGCCCTGCCCTTCTCTGTATCTTAAGGTCAGTTGACTTGGGACCTTAATTATATTTACCAAATTAATTGACAGAAGCACCTAGATTTTCATTGGATTGAAAAACCAGGGAATTGAAATCTTGAGAGCCCTCTTTAGAATTATGCTTCCCACAGAGGGTTAATTCAGTACTAGAAAATTCTGATGATGCAAGATGGTAAAACCGAGAGCCAAAGAAATATTGTGAGGGGCAAGCCAAGATGTAGTAGGCCTGGTGAAGTGGGAGGTTAAGGTGAGGGTGAGAAGAGGTGTGGTTTTGTCATGTGAATGGAAGTACAGCAGGTGGTGCAGGCTGGGCAGCAATGTCAATGTACCATGAGTGGTCTTTAACAGGGCTGACTAGAGAAAAAGTTAATTAAAGGAAGAGGTGGCAAGTTAAGTATTATGGTGCAGTGAATTATTTAATATGGCTCTTCTAACCATAGTCTTTTTGACTCCCACCAGATGACTGGGTGGGACTATGCAAATAAGAGATATGGAACCCTAAATTGGGGATTGATCAGTTTTGCTATCCCACTAGGCTTAAAATAAGCCATCTCAAAGGTGGGAAAGGGCAATTTTACTGCCATAAATAAACAACCAGGAGTGGAGCACATCATTGGACCCATCTCCTGTGTTGGACCTCCTTTGCAGAGAGACAGTAGCAGTAGAGGCAGCAGTACCAAAAGACCAGTACAAGACAGAGTGGTGGGCAGGAGGTTTATTGGCAGACTGTGGTGCCTCTCTGGGCACAGTAGAGCTAAAAATGCTTTGTAACACTGGCCTGAGCAGGGCAAAGTCCAAGGCCAGAGAGAAGTGTGCCAGTGGCATAGGTGAGAAGAAGTTGTCCTGATTGAAGAACTATATTTTGAGTTGTTTATGATCCTGAATTGTAATCTGTTATTTTTCCCAATAAACCCCATAATTGTTAGTATTGTCTATGAGTTCTGTGTGGTCACTGCAGCAAATTATGGAACCCAGCTGAGAAGTAGAGAGTGCTATAGGAGGGACGGTTGATGTCAGAATTGGTTAAAAAACAAAAATAAATAAAGCTTAAGAGGATAGCAGCATGTCTGATCTTGACCTCATAAGTATTAGTCCTGGGCTGATGCTGCTCCTGATGATTCTCTTTTCCCCTCAAGAAGTTAGAGGAGGTCAGCAGAAGCTGTTCTTTGTTGTGTTTGCAAGTACTAATTAAGTAATAATGAATGATGCTGAGTATACCAAACAAAACCAAACTCGATGCCATTGAGTTGTATCTAACTCATAGTGATCCCTCCTTGGGTTTCCAAGGCAGTATCACTACGGAAGTAGGTTGCCCAACTTTCCTTTCAAGGAGTGGCTGGTGGATTTGAACTGCCAGACTTCAAATGCTTTGTTGTTCTTGTTGTTATGTGCCGTCCAGTCGGCCCCGACTCATAGCGACCCCTCCTTGGGTTTCTGAGGCAGTATCACTACAGAAGTAG
>NW_006921733.1:5251790-5252301 GCF_000298275.1 Orycteropus afer afer
ACCATGCAGTGTCCCTTTGTTCTGTTTGAAAGACAGCTTCTTGGTCAAGGTACAGGTTCCTTATGAGTACATTCAAGTGTTCAGGAATTCCCATTTTTCTCAATGTTATCCATATTTTCTCATGATTCACACAGTCAAATGCTGTTGCATAGTCAGAAAAATACAAGTAAACATCTTTCTGGTATTTTTTTTGACTTGAGCCAAGATCCATCTGACAACAACTATGATATCCCTTGTTCCACGTCCTCTTCTGAATCCAGCTTACACCTCTGCATGTTCTCTGTCAATATACTGCTGCAACTGTTTTTGAATTATCTTCAGTAAGATCTTAGTTGCATGCGATATTAATGATATTGTTCTATAATTTCTACATTCCATGGGATCACCTTTCTTTGGAATGGGTACAAATACGGATTTCTTCCAGTCAGTTGGCAAGGTAGCTGTCCTCCAAATCTCTTGGCATAACTGAGTGAGTGCCTCCAATGGGGCATCTGTTTGTTGAAATATCTCA
>NW_006921733.1:5252401-5259410 GCF_000298275.1 Orycteropus afer afer
TTGAACCGCCAGCCTTCTGGTTAGCAGTCAAGTGCTTTAGCCACTATGCTACCAGAGCTCCTTCAAATGCTTTAGGCTAAGTAATAATAAATTGTGCTGAGTATGCTACCTACAGGAGCTCCGGTAGCATAGTGCCTAAGGCACTTGACTGCTTACCAGAAGGCTGGTTCAAACCCACCAGCCACTCCTCAGAAGGAAGATGGGGCAATCTACTTTTGTAATGATACTGCCTCGGAAACCCAAGGAGGGGTCATTATGAGTCAGGTCCGACTCGACGGCACATAACAACAACAACAACATGCTACCTATATTTAGGTAGGCAAGAGCCAGCCTAATTAAAGGAGATAATTGATCCAGGGACTGGCTTTTGATTACACCCAGAGAGGCCCAAGGCCATATGCATGGAATGGAAAAATAATCAAGGTGGAGATATGAAAACAGGAATGTTTTTAAAGGTTATACATTTTGAATTATATATTTATTTGAATGTACTATGCATATTAAAGATGCTCTTACCTAGCTGTATGTTAGAAATGAATATTGGGTATGGATAACAGAGAGAGTGTAAGTCCACCTTTAGCCAATACTTGATTGGATATGCTAAAAAGGGAAACAGAATTTGCCCAGAATAAATACAGACTTTTGTTTCAAGCCCTGTGTGTGCAGTATTAGGGGCTTAGGTAAAAAACCTGATCCCCACCCTGAACTACTGAGAGAACAAGATTTGCCTTTGAAGACAGTATCTGCAAAGAGAGGAAAAAAAAACAAACAAACAAACAAAAATGACTGTTTGGTTTTTTGAATTTCAAGCAAGTGGTTTGGCTTTGGGTGCATCAACGCAGGAAAGTCATGGCCCATGAGAAAAATCCCTCCTGGGACTGGAAGTTAAAGAAAGCTGTTGAGTAGATGGCCTTGGAAGCTACTTGTTTGTGACTACCTGGATCCACTTGAAGGGTGGAAATGGGGGGAGTGCAGCGTGAAGAAATGGGCTAAATTTGGTACTCTTTGACCTAGCCCATGGAGGCTAGGGATGAGAGGAAGGCTTGACTGATCTGAAGTGGAAGGAGTTGTGTGGATTCTTGAGCCTAGGGACATTGAACTATTCCTTGAGGACTGGGGATGAGAGAGAGAAGGTGCTGGCTGGTCTGAAGTGAAGGGAGGAGTATGACTCCCAAATTACAGCTAGTACCTATGACTTAGCTGGGATGGCTAGGGCTGAGCTGACCAGAACCTGACCAAAAGAAGAGGAAGATGTTTGACACTGAGCCAGTGTTAAGTTGTTGCAATTTGATGGCTTATACTGGGCTGGATTTTGTTTATGGATGTAGACTTTCAAAGTTCCAACTGGAACAGAAGATTCTTCAGAAAAAGGAATGTGCTTGTCTCTTCAAGAGTACTGGTTTGGTAAGGATGGGCAAATGAAAGACTGTTTAAAATGGGGGTGGGGAATAAAGGCATGAAGTGGCTGGCTTACATGCTTTCTTGGTGTGCTTAATCTTAAACTGGTTCCGTAGGGGATGTCAATTTTTGAAGTATAAAAGGAACAATGGCTAGAAAAACAACGGGGTGGCCTGCAGTGTAGTGAATTACTTGGTATGGCTTTTCTAGCTGTAGTCTTTGTAACTCCCACTGGATTACTGGGTGGGATCATGCAAATAAAGTGTGTAGAACTCTGAATTTAGGATTGGTTAGTGTTGTCATTCTGCCAGGCTGAAAATGAGCCATCTCTGCTTCTAGGAGAGCTCATTTTAAGCCTGGAAGAATGAGAAAACTAGCCAATCCTCAAATCAGAGTTCTACACAATTATTAAGAAGGAGCTCTGGTAGCAAAGTGCCTAAGGCACTTGACTGCTAACCAGAAGGCCAGCGGTTTAAACCCAACAGCCACTTCTTGGAAGGAAGGTTGGGCAATCTACTTCCGTAGAGATAGTGCCTTGGAAACCCAAGGAGAGGTCTCTATGACTCGGGTCTGACTTGATGGCACATAACAACAACAGAGGCAGAGAGGGGATCTCACTGCCATCAGGAGAAAAGAGGTGGAGGTGAAGTGAAACATGTCATTGGACCTGAGATACCTGAATTTGACCTCCTTGGCGGAGAGATGCCCCAGGAAAGAGACATCCCAGCAGAGAAATGGCTTGACAGAGTGAAACCACAGCAAGGAGACTCTCTGGCAGAGAAATGCCCTGGTAGAGAGATGCCCCAGCAGAGAGAAATCCTGGCAAAGAGACAGAGGCAGTGGAACCAAGGGGCACAAGACAGAGTGGCAGACTTACCTGGCCCATGGAGTGAGAAAGCTGAGTGCCCTTGGGCAGAAGCCTTGCTGACAAAGTGAGGAGCACCTAAGTGTACCTATCAGCAGAGTAAAAAGAGCTTTGTAACACTTGCCCAAGCAGAGCAGAGGCCAGGCTAAGAGGCCAAGGACCAAAGAGGCATGTCTGAGGGCACAGCAGAGTGGAGACGATCCTGATCAAAGAATCACATCCTGAGCACATTGCTGAATCTGTTAAAGCTCTGCCTGGAAGACATACACCTCCCAAGGACTTCACCACACACCTGTTTGCAGGCTTGTGGAGGGCACAGCCTCTGCTGAACTTCCTGCCTGCATTAAGGTAGGCTTCAAGCAGTGGTCCTTGACACTGGCCAAGAAGAAGAATCACCTGGCAGCATTTAAAATAACAGCAATACCTTTTTCTCACACCTAAAGAATGATATCCAAGTGCAGATTTTGTTTGTCTTTAAAGCTGCATGGTGATTGTATTAGTACATGAGAGGCAAGAATACTGAGAAGAACTTGCACTGAGCATGAAGGTAGGCCCTTCTATCTAGATGAGTGGTGCTGTACAAGGCAGGTGCTGACAGGAGGCTGGAAGGTGGGCTTGGATCCCTATATATAAAGCTTTCAGAGCTGGTGGAAGATTAGACTGTAATTTACATGTAGTATGGGGAAACATGCTGACACATTTAGGGGAGGGGAAATTATATGATTGGAGCAGCTGTGCTTTAGGGAGACAAATTTTGCCACTTTGTGCAAGCTGGGTTGGAAAAAGTAGAAGTTGAAAATCAAAGAAAGACCAGAGAGCAAGCTGTTATAAAAGGAGGAATGTAATGAAGGTATCAAAAACAAAATAAGAGCTGGGGTGGAAGGAGATTCCAGATCCTAAAAATATTTCAGCTCAGCAGTGCTGGTGTTGCAGCCTCAGCCACACAGACTGCAGTAGGCAGCAGGTCTGTGATCAGTCCCACACTTCCCATTGTTGCCCAAGATCAGGGCAGCTGCTAGCTAATTAGTACTTCCTGGGGGACAAAACCAGCTGGTATTTTCCTTTCTAATTCCAGTCATCAGAGTCCTGTTTTAGCATAATGAGAGGACTCACTAGAGCACACTCCTGGGGCTGATAAGATAACAATGCAGAGGTGACAACAGAGCCCATTGCAATTGTCCAGAGGTTACTCAGCCTAAACCAAGGACAGGCATATAAATATCACGAAAATGCAGCCTGGGCTATTTACAATTCCTGGACCTCAGACTTGATTCTTCTTGATTGAAGCCCATGATAAGCTCAGAATTTTCTCATTTACTTTTGATTCTTGGAAGCATAAATATTTGTTTTTCTTGGAAAAGCAGGGACACACACATCTAGCAGCAGTGCTGTGACAAAGCAGCCACTTGGCAACAACTTTGAAGAATCCACAGCTCAATCTTAGCTGGATTCTGAGCGGCTGAAGAGGTTGTTGCAGGCTGGATTACAGAATAATGACTAAAAAGACAGCTGTTGCTCTAAGAGAAATTTAATAAGAGGATAGTAACCTTGCAAGGTGGAGACACACGGGGTCACAGGCAATGCCAAGTGTATCTCTCCTGAGCCTTACAGGCTAGGGGATTTCTATAGTAGTTTCTAAGGCCGTGGTTTACATGATTTCAAAAAATCTTATGTAGGAAGGTATTCATAAAATCCTGACCCTTTTGTGGAAGTCAGGAAGCAGAATAAGGTTGTGATAAATTCTTAAGATAGACTTCAACTTCAGGCTATGTACATGTGCAGTCTCTTTGTAAGATGGAGTCTCTGTGTTCCAACACAGATGTGGCGACTTCTTCTGTGCAGGTGTATTCTGCTGTTTGCTCTTGGTTTGAGTATTGTTCTCATCTTGGATCAGCCATCTTAGTTCATCAGGTGGTAAAGGAAGGAAGGAAGGGATGCACAGGCTCCAAAACTGGTTAACACTGACCATGAGTAGTGGGCTAGAAGACATCTCAAGAATAGCCTGTTATCAGAACATGCCATCTAAGCAGCAAATTTAGTTGTGTTATTTCTTTTGCAGTGTCCCTTCCCTAGCTTCAGGATCTGAGGACTACAATTGCCCTGTCCTGTGAGCTGTACCTGCCTTGGTTTTATGATCTTAGGAATGTGGTTGCTGGGGCAGGATTCTTATGTGATTATAGGCACAAGTAGTAGAATAAGGCAAGGTTTAAATTGAATAAGATTAATATGGAGCTCAGGTGATGAAGTTAGAACACATATTCATCTCTCAGAAATTCTCATCTGTCTATACTATTACAAGGTATGATGAGGTTCAGGTTGTCTCAGACATGGCCTCTATGTGCTGGCCAGGTATAAAAAGACCAGGGATGCAGTCACTACTTCAAAGAGATAAGGGCCTGTTACACTGTTAGGGCAGTAGGGCAGAGGCATGAGGGTGAGCTGTGGTCGTAGAGTGAGAGGGGCTACAATGAAAGAAACTGTCAAGGATTTGGAAGGCAAACAAGATCACTTAGAGCTGATGAAGAAATAAGCACAGGAAGGAAACAGGAAGCTAAATGCAAATAATCAACTCTCCTCCAGCCCTGACTTTGTGTCCAATAGAGTCCCTGGGTGGCACAAATGTTTTAACATATGGCTGCTAACTGAAAAGCTGTCAGTTTGAACTCACCCAGAAGTACTTTGGGAGAAAGCCTTGGTGATTTGCTTCTGAAAAATCACAGCCTTTGAAAATCCTATAAAGCATAGTTCTAATCCGACCCATATGGGGTCACCATAAGTCAGAATCTACTCAACTGGCTTGGCTTTTAGGATGTTTCCAGTGCTCCTCAAAGTAGTAAAAGAAAAATAACAGGTGTACCTTGCCTTCAAGGAATTTGCCTTTTCTTTAGTAATCCAACATGACATTTCCATATAGGTGGAATGACTTATTCTACAATAATTTTCTCATTGTTGAGTATGAAAAAATTACAAACAATATTTTCCTTTAACTAAAATTAAACCCAATACTGAATTCTATATCTTAGTGGGCTAGCAGGAAATCCATTATTCTTTTAGTATTATGAATATTTCATCCCACTGCCTTCTGGACTCCATTATTCATGATGAGAGATTAGACACAAATCTATTTAAGTTTCCATGAAATGTAGTGAGTCATTTTTGTCTTGTTGCTTTCAAGATTTTCCCTTTGCCTTTGACTTTAAACATTTTTACTGTGATGTGTCTATATGAGGATCTCTTTTTATTTATCCTATTCAAGAGGTTCTTTGAGTCTCTTGGATGGATAGGCTAAGGTTTTTCATAAATTTAGGAAGGTTTTAGTAATCATTTTTTGAAACCAATTTTTCTACTTCTTTTTCTCCCTTCACTCCTCTAGTGCTCCCATTACATGCATGTTTGTGCACTTAATGGTGTCTCACATTCTTTGAGGCTTTGTTCATTTTTCTCTATTTTTTTTCCACCCTGTTCTTTGAATTGAATAATGTCTATTGATCTATCTTCAAATTTGCAGATTCTTTCTTTTGTTAATTCAAATCTTATGATTATTCTTTTTTCATTTAGTTATGCTTTTCAACTCCTGAATATCCATTGTGTTCTTTTTCACAATTTATTTCTCTTTCTGGAGAGTCTCTATGAAACAAGACATTTTCATCACACTTTTAAAAAAAAGGTATATATCTATATCTACATCAAGCTATTTATCTATCTATCTATCTATATAATTGAGATGAAATTTATATAACATAAAATTAAACATATAAAGTAACAACAAAAAAATAAAATTAAATCCGTGTAAGCAAATATTTTCAGTCTTGTGAATTACCATCTCTAACTAGTTCCAAACAATTTTTATCAACCTTAACAACAACAACAAAAAAAAATTCATACCCATTAATCATCTGCTCCACCACTTATCGGTCAGTTTGTCATATGATGGAGACTTGTATGTTACTGTGATGATGGAAGCTATAATAACATCACAAATATTGGTATGGTGGACAGGTTTTGGCAGAACTGCTAGACTAAGACCAATTAGGAAGAAGGACGTGGGGATCTACTTATAAAAACAATTGGGCAGTGAAAACCTTATGAATAGCAGTGGAACATTGTGTGACCTAGTGTCAAAAAGATGACACCATCCTATTGGAAGACACTCAAAATATGACTAGGAAAGAACTACCTCCTCAATATAGAGTTGATCTTAATGACATGAATGTAATAAGTGTTTGGAACCTTCATTTGCTGATGTGGCATGCCTCAACCTAAGAAAAAACAGCTGCAAGTATGTACTAATATTCATAATGTGGAATGTAGGAAGTATAAGTCAAGAAATATTGGAAGTTGTCAAAAATGAAAAGGAACATTCAAAGATCAATATCCAAAGTATTTGTGAACTCAAATGGACTGTTGTTGTTGTTTTTATGTGCCGTTGAGTCATTTCTGACTCATAGCAACCCCATGCACAGCAGAACAAAACACTGCTTGATCCCACACCAGCTCCATGATCCCTACTATACTCAAGCCCATCGTTGCAGCCACCGTGTCAATCCATCTCATTGAAGACCTCCCCCTCTTTCGTTGACCCTCCACCCTACCAAGCATGACATCCTTCTACAGTGAATGGTCCCTTCTGACAACATGACAAAAGTAGGTGAGACTAAGTCTGGCTATTCTTGCTTCCAAGGAGCATTTTGGATGCACTTTCACCAGGATAGATCTGTTAGTTTTTTTAGCAGTCCATGGTACTTT
>NW_006921733.1:5261370-5269023 GCF_000298275.1 Orycteropus afer afer
GTCACCAAGGCCAAATTTTCCAACTACTGGTGATTCTTCTTTGTTTCCAACTTTTGCATTCCAGTCACCAGTGATAATTAACACATCCTGATTGCATGCTTGGTCAATTTCAGACTGCAGAAATTGATAAAAGTCTTCAATTTCCTCATCTTTGGCTTTGGTGGTTTGGGCATAAATTTGAATAATAGTCATATTAACAGGTCTTCCTTGTAGGCATATGGATATTATTTTATCACTGACAGCATTGTACTTCAGGAGAGAACTTGAAACATCCTTTGTGGTGATGAATGCCACACCATTCCTCTTCAAACTGTCATTCCCAGTGTAGTAGATCATATAGTTGTCTGATTCAAAATGGCCAAAACCAGTCCATTTCAGCTCACTAATGCCAAGGATATCAATCTTTATATGTTACATTTAATTTTTGACAACTTCCAATTTTCCTAGATTTACACTTCGTACATCCCATGTTCTGACGTTTAATGGATGTCTGCAGCTGTTTCTCCTCAATTTGAGTGGTACCACATCAGCAAATGGAGGTCTCGAAAGCTTTACCTTATCCATAGGAGTAAGGCTGGGTTTACTCTGATGATGCAGCTTTTTCCCAGTCCTATTTTGAGAGCCTTCTAACCTAACCAGACTATTCATAATTTTGTGTGGTAATGTATCAGACAGTGTTTCTTTGCTATTCATAAGGTTTTCCCTGGCCAGTTCTTTGGGAAGTGGATGGCCTCTTCCTTCTTCCTAGTCTGTCTCAGTCTGTAAGCTGGGCTGATACTTGTGTACCATGTGCATCCCACTGGGTTTGAAACACCAGTGGCTCAGCCTCAAAACTCACATCAACATGTCATCACAGTAGGACAAACCGACACACATCTTTGTCTCCCTGTTGGAAACCTCTCCTACCACCCTTACCTGGGTCCCTGAGGCTTACTCCTCCTCTGTTCCATTTCCAGAGCCTTTTAATCCCCTTTCTCCTGCTGTCCTACCCTACTTCTTTGGGAGTACCTGGGTTCCCTCTCCTCACCTGGATCCCTGTGGCTGACTGCCAAATGGACTGGTATTGGTCATTTTGAATGAGACAATCCTGTGGTCTACTATGCCAGGAATGACAAATTGAAGGTGATTGTGACACATTTATCATCACAATGAACATTTCAAGACTTATGCTGAAGTACAATGCTGTCAGTGATAGGATAATATCCACATGTCTACAAGGAAGACCAGCTAATAATGAAGTATTCTATGAGCAAAATATTGAATGAAGCAGGAAGCATCAAATTTATACATCAATCACTAATGCCAATGATGCAGATATTGAAGATTTTTATCAATTTCTACACTCTGAAGCTAATCAACTATGCAATCAAGAGGCATTAATAATAACTGGTGATTGGAATGTGAAAATTGGAAAAACAGAAGAAGGATCAATAGTTGGAAAATGTGGCCTTGGTGACAGAAATGACATCAGAGATCATATGACACACTTTTGTTAAGATCAATGACTTAGTCACTGGAAATACCATTTCTCAATAACACAGGTGGTGACTTTACATGGACATGGACCCCTGTACTTTATATGGAATACACAGGAATCAAACTAACTGAATCTAAGGGAAAAAATGGTGGAGAAGTTCAATAATATCATCAGTTAGAAGAAAATCAGAGTACAGATCAACAACTGTCTTATGGAAGTTCAAGGTGAAGCTGAAGAAAATTAAAGCAAGTTCACAACAGACAAAGACAAAGTACAACTTACAGTATATCCCACCTGAGTACAAAAACTATCTAAACAATAGATTTTGTATATGGAACACTACTGACTGAAGATCAATTGAGTTGTGGGATGATATCAAGGACATCATACATGAAGAAAGCAAAAAGATCGTTAAAACTACAAGAAAGAAAGAAAAGAGAAAAATAGATGTCAAAGTAGACTTTAGATCTTGCTATTGAACATAGAGTAGCTAAAGCAAATGGAAAAAAAAAATGACAAAGTGAAAGATCTGAACAGAAGATTGCAAGAGGTGGTTTGAAAAGACAAAGTAAAACTATTACAATGAAATATACAAACACCTGGAGTTAGGAAACCAAAAGGGAAGAATACACTTGGCATTTCTCAAACTGAAAAAACTGAAAAAAAAAAATCAAACCTCAAGATGCAATAATGAAGTATTCTATGAGCAAAATATTGAATGAAGCAGGAAGCATCAAAAGAAACAGAAAGAATACACAGAGTCACTGTATAAAAAAGAATTGATTGATGTTCAATCATTTCAGGAGGTAGAACATGACAAGAAACTTATGGTACTGAAAGAAGAAATCCAAGCAGCACTGAAGACATCAGTGAAAAACAAGGCTCCAGGGACTGATGGCATACTAATTGATCTGTTTCATCAAAGGGATACAAAGCTGGAAGTGCTCACTTGTCTATGCCAGAAATTTGGAAAACAAATACCTGACCAAATGACTTGAAGAAATCCGTATTTGCATCTATTCTAAAGAAAGGTGATCAACAGAATGCAGGATTATCAAAAAATATCATTAATATCACACAAAAGTTAAATTTTGTTAAGATAAATTAATAATGATTGGAGCAGTATATCATAAGAGAACTGCCAGAAATTCAAGCTGAATTCAGAAGAGGACATAGAACAAGGGATATCATTGCTGATAAAAGATGAATCTTGGTTGAAAGCAGAGAATACAAGAAAAATGTTTACCAGTGACTTATTGGCTATACAAAGGCATTTGATTGTTTGCATCATAATAAATTATTGATAACATTGCCCAGAATGGAACTTCTAAAACTCTTAATTATGCTCATGCAGAATCTTTACACAGACTGGGAGCAGTCATTCAAACAGAACAAGGGGATAAGATATGTTTTAAAATCTGAAAATTTGTGTGTCAGTGTCATATCCTTTCACCATATTTATTCAATCTGCATGATGATAAAATAATCCAAGAACCTGGATTATATGAAGAAAAATGCAGCTTTAGGATTTCAGGAACACTTATTAACAATCAGTGATATGCAGATGATACAACCTTGCTTACTCACAGAGAAGAGGACTTGCAGCTTTTACTGATGAATGGCAAATATTACAGCTTTCAGTATGGATTATACTTCTGCATAGAACAAACAAAAATCCTCACAACTGGCCACCATCTGCTTCTGCACCAACTGATCAACCATAGATAGTATCAAATACAAGCTAAACCTGACTTCACCTGCTATAATCAAGGAACTAACAGACAACTGTGCACACATTCTCATCCTCTCTCACCCACCAGGAGACAAGTAGTGAGTACTTAAGTGCTGCCAAATTAGCAGAATATCACAGTAGCCCTACTTACTCAGACATATCAAAACAAAATAAAGCAAAAAAAAAAAAAAAAAAACTGGGAAAATCACACTAACATAAACCACCAATTAAATATAAACACAATGACATCACAGTGACTCAGAGACAACTGAAAACCCTAGTTCACACAAAGAAAAACAAAAGTAATACGAACAAGGGACCAGAATACAGGTGCGGTAAACCTCCCTGAGGAAGAAGTGACATTGGAACTACCTGATAAGGAATTCAAAAGAATTATATTTATGTACCTTCAATAGAATGAGAGACAGATCGGGGAAACACTGATAAAATCAAGGAAAACACAAAACTGTAGAATAACAGGAAAACAATAGAAGAACTGACAAACTAAATTAAAAATCAGAAACCATACAAAAACAGCATATAAAAATCCACAAGATTAACACTAATATTTCAGAAATAGATAATACATTGAAAAGGCAAAAGAATAGAATGGAATCAATGGGAAACAGAATTAGTGAGATTGAAGACAGTGTGGTAAAGGTTATGTGTCAATTTGGCTAGGCCTGGTTGAGTGACTGGGCAGCTGGATGTAGTTATTTCCATGATGAGATTGGTAATCAACTCCATGGTGGAATCTACTGGAGCAGATGAGTATCCACCTTAGGGATGTAATATGCTTCCAGTATATAAGGAGAAGCATTGAGAAAGGTCTCTGCAGCTTTTTGGCATGCTTGGACCCTGCATGTAGCTGAGTTTTCATTCAGCAACCTCCCATGTTTACTGCTGATTTAGGACTGTCTTGGGACTTAAACCAGTGGCCTGCCATGTTGTTCAGTATTATTGATATTGTGCCATTTTATTTGTTGACCTTAGCCTTGTTAGCTTCAGCAGCCAGCAGCTCCAGAGACACCTCTAGCTCCAGTGGACCAGGGGCAAGAGGCAGAGCTTAAGCCCAAGGTCAAGGGGCTTTCATCCAGCCCCTGGAGCCTAGCACATTGAATTAAGACTTCTAACCTCCAAATGTATAAGAGAATAAATCTATTATTTGTGATATTTTCTGTTAGAGCAGCACTGTTGCTGTTGTTGTTATGTGCCATTGAGTCAGACCCAACTCATAGTGACCCCTCATTGGGTTGCCAAGGCAGTATCAGTATGGAAGTAGATTGCCCCATCTAGAGGTAACCAAAACAGACAGATTTCTCAATACTATTTGTTAAAGGAACTCTCAGAAAAAAATATTAAAAAAAAATGACAAAAGTCTAAGATTTATATCGGACAACTTCAAGAGGAATAACTTATGTATGATCAGAATTTCAGAACAATAAGAGACAAATAAAACCACAGAGAAAATTATCAAAGATTTATTCAAAGAGAACTTCCCTAACATGAGACAAAAGATGAGAAGACATATATTCAAGATGTTCAACAAAACTCAAAGAAGATATACGCAAAAGAAAATCACCAAGACACATGATAATCAAAATTACCAAAATGAAGTACAAAGAAGGAATCCTGAAAGTACCATGGGAAAAACAAAAAAGTTACCTACAAATGGTAACCAATAAGACTAAGCTCTAGTTTCTTGGCAGAAACTATGCAGGTGAGAAGGCAATGGGATAACATATATAAATGCCTGAAAGGAAGAAAAAAAAAAAATGCTAACCAAGAATTATACACCCAGCAAATGTGTCCTTCAAATATGAGGGAAAATTAGGACATTTCCTGATGAACAGAAGTTAAGGAAATTTGTTAAAACCAGACCAATCTTACAAGAAATGCAAAAAAGAATCCTTCAGACACAGAAGCAACAACAGCAGTCAGCAACTGATGATTAACACACAGGACAACATAATCCAGAAATCATACAAGATAGAAGTATCCAAAGTAAAATAAACATGCAAGGCTCTAAACAGGGCACCAGAGAAATCAATTGGCAAATAAGGACAAGTGAAAACCAAAAAGAGAGAATATATAGTGTAGGTACAGAACTTCCAAATAGGGAGGAAGTCAAGATGATGTCAATATAAAATACACTTTTTTAAACTTAGAAGAAAACTATAAGTTGCAGGGTAATCTCAAGATAATAATAATCATAATAAACCTTGTCATCAAAATAAAAAAGGGGAAAAGAATAAATATTTAATGAATGCTAAAACAATAACAAATAAGGAAATGATGAAAGACTTCATAAACAAAATAAGCTCAGCATAGAAAATTATATTGAATAAAGAAAGCAGCAAGACACACACATATATAAAATTAATAATAATAATAAAATGACAACAGTAGATTCATACTTACTATTAATTACACTGAATGCAAATGAGTTAAATGCACCAATAAAAAGAAAAAGAATTGCAGAACAGATTTTAAAAAAAAAAAGACCCATTAATATACTATATACAAGAGACATACCTTAGACACAAAGACAAATATGGACTAAAAACCAAAAGTTGGAAAAAAAAATGTTAACAACATGGCAATCAAAGAAAAGCAAGAGTGGCCATATTAAGTTCTGATGAAATAGACCTAAAGACAAAAACCACCATAAGAGACAAGGAAGACCACTATGTAATGATTAAAAGCTCAAACAAGAGGACATTTGTTTTTGTTATGTGCTGTTGAGTGGGACCCGACTCAAAGAGACCTCTCCTTGGGTTTCCAAGGCAGTATCACTATGGAAGTAGATTGCCCAACCTTCCTTCCATGGAGTGGCTGGTGAGTTTGAACTGCCAGCCTTCTGGTTAGCAGTCAAGTGTCTTAGGTACTAGACTACCAGAGCTCCCAAGGGAACATAGCCATAGTAAATATCTGCACCCGATGGAAAAGCCAGAAAATACATGAACTGGACTTTAACAGACATGAATAGAGGAATTGATGACTCCACAGTAATAATAGACTTTTATACACCACTTTCAATGAAAGAAGAATTACAAAGAAGCTCAATAAAGCCAAGAAGAACTAAATAATACAATCAACTAATTTGACCTTATAGATATACACAGAGCACTTCTCCTAAGAGCAGCACAGTATGTATTCTTTTCCAATGTCATGAATCAAGCCTCAATAAATTTAGTAACTGCAAAACATCTTCTCAGATCTCAACTCTATAAAATGAGATATCAACAACAGGCAGATCAAAGGGAAAAAAGCAAACACATGGAAAATGAATAACACTGTCCTTAAAAACTTCTGGGTAATAGAGTAAGTAAAAAATTAAATGAAACATTTCCTTAATCAAACAAGAATGAAAACACAACATGCAAAAATCTTTGGGACACAGCAAAAGCAGTGCTCAGAGGGCATTTTATAGCAATGAATGCACTCATTAAGAAAGAGGAAAGAGCCAAAATCAACACATTACACAAAGTCTACAAAATTAGAAAAAGAGAAGTAAATAATAATAATAATAAAGCCTAAACTTTCCAGAAGAAAGTAAATAGTAAAGCTTCAAGCAGAAATGAATGAAGTAGAAACCATAAAACAATAGATAGAGTCAACAAGGCTAGAAGCTGGTTCTTTGAAAAGATAATCAAAATTGACAAACCCCTGGCAAATTTAATGAAGGAAAAGAAAGAGATGCAAATGAAATGAATAAGAAATGAAATGGGTGATATCACAACATAATTCACCAAAATAAAATAAATAATACCAGGATATTATGAAGAATTGTACTCCAAAAAATTTGAAAACCAGAAGAAATAGACATATTTCTAGAAACATAATTCTTATCTATACAAACACAGACTGACATAGAAAATTTGAACAGACCCACAAAAAAGGAAGAAATGAAATTGTCATTAAAAAAAAAACTATCAACAAAAGAAGTCCTGGCCCAGATGTCTTCAAAGAACTCTAGCAAATATTCAGGAAAACATGACTCCAATCAACTATTCCAGAGCATAGGAAAGGATGAAATCCTCCCTAATTCATTGTATTAAATAAGCATAACCCTGATATCAAAAATAAGCAAAGACATCACTAGAAAGGAAAACTACACACCAGTGTCCCTCATCAATATAGATGCAAAAATCTTCAACAAATGTTATCTGATAGAATTCAACACTATATCAAAAAATATAATATATCATCACTAAGTGGAATTCACACTAGGTATGAAAGGATAGCTCAATCAACCTAGAAAAACAATTGCCTTAATCCATCACATAAGTATAAAAAGGAAAATAACCACATGATCATATCAGCTGATGCAGAAAGGCATTTGATAAAATCCAGCATGCATTCCTGATTAAAAACTCTCAGCAAAATAGGCATTAAAGAGAAATTTCTCTCTCTCTCTCTCTCTCTCTCTCTCTCTATATAT
>NW_006921733.1:5269943-5270457 GCF_000298275.1 Orycteropus afer afer
AAGAACAAAGTGGGAGGAGTAGGGAGATCTCAATACAGGCAGGTATTGTCAAAACATCATGATATTGGTACATGATATTGGTACAATGATAGACATACATTTAGACAGAATTGAGAATCCAGAAACAGATTCATCTCTTTAACAAAGGGCAAAAACCCATTAAATGGGGAAGATACAGTCTCTTTAACAAATGGTGTTGGAAAAAATGGAGATCTATTTGCAGAAAATCGAATCATACCATACATCATACACAAAAAGTAACTAAATATGGATCAAAGATTTAAATGTAAAACTTAAAAGTACAAAGTTCATCAAAGTTAAAATAGGGGCAAACTCAAGGACCCTACTTTATGGCATAAATAGACTATGATACATAATTATGCATGCATGTGGTGGTTATGTTTGTGTGTCAACTTGGTTGGGCCTGATTGAGTGGCTGGGCAGCTGGTGGTAGTTATTCCCCATGATGAGACTGGCAATCAACTCCATGGTGGGATCTACCACAAGCAGCTGA
>NW_006921733.1:5294056-5308429 GCF_000298275.1 Orycteropus afer afer
AATGGGTCTGTCCTCATCCAGAGCAAAGAAAATTGAAGAAAACCAAAATTCATGGAAACAATTAGTCCTAGCGACTGGTACACCATCCGATCTGCAGCTATACAACTATGAGACCAGAAGAACTAGATGGTACCCAGCTACCACTGTCATCCACTTGGAAGGAAATCTATGTAAGACATTCTTGATAGAGAAGGAGAACAGTGTGGAACAAAACTCAAAATCATTTGGAGGGGGGAAAAGGCGTGGGGGGAGACCAGGTCTGCTGCTCTTATAGAGAGCTTGGTGGAACCACTGAGATTACAGCCCCTAACTGTCCTTCAGGTCTGGAATTGAACCCCCACCTGTGGTGTCCAGCCAAACAAAAGACAGGCATATGAGTTGAACATTTACCTCAAGTAGATACTCTCCTTGGAGAGAACAATCATGGGAGAAAGAAGGGCTTCTTATGCACAGGGAGACAGCTCAGGGGGCAGGAGTGAATGGAGGGATGGACACAGGGAAGAGGTAACTCTTGGGGGGGAGATGTTGCATTGTGGTAAACTGTAGTCAATATCATGAGACAAAGTATATGTGAACTGCTGTATGCAAAGTGAATTTCCTCTGTAAATCTTCACCCAATTCACAATATAAAAAAAAAATAAAATAAAAGGATTATGTGTTTTGGATTATGTGTTTATCTGTATGTACTCTATACTGTTTTTGAGACAATTAATTAAATTAAATTAATGATTTAAGAACTATGTTGAAAGTTTTAGCACACCCTGAAAAGCAAGAGGGAAAGTAAAAATGACTAGTAATATATATTTTTTTTAAAAAGGGGGAAAGAGAGTAATTTTTTCTTCAAGTAGAATGTCTGTTCATCCCAGAACATAAAAAATAATAAAAGTTAAATTTGAAAATGTGTAGTAAGTTGTAGAAGATTTGAGGGAAAGTGAACCTTATTTGCCTTAATTTTTTAATACCTGCGAATAATAAGTGTGAAGAAACAATGAAGTATATTTAAACTTTGATAAATTTAGATCAGTTTTGGTGCATTTATTCATAAGATGGAAAAAGAATGGTGAATCTTTCACTACAAAATGTTACATTGAGAATATACTTTCTATTAATATAATAATACAATCGTAGTGTTTAAGAGGGGTTAAGTGGTATGAACTAAAACCCTATGTCATGACAGGTTTCTAGCAGTGATGAGTTCAAGTGAATGTTAACTATTACATAAAATATATTTGGCCAGTGGAAATGAAAATTGGAAATGATTGTAAATAGATCAGTACAAATGATGTTTTTTTTTAAAAAAAGAATTTTAAAGATGTCTTTCAGGACTCTAAAGACCCTTACATTGACTCTGTCACTCCCCATCTGCCCCTCAGAAAATGGTCTCCCCAGCACACACCCAGAGTGGTGTAAATATTTGGCCAGGGGTCTAGGCCAGATCCATCAGGGCAATACCCATTACAACAGATTCCAGTCAGTTTAGATTATGAAGGAAATCTTGGAGGTTTCATTTGGACTCATATGCCATTCACCATAGCTAATTTACATTAATATGTTATTAACTTCCTTATCCCTGAAGAAAGGTGAACAGTATTAGAGAAAACTAAATCAGAAACAAACAGACTTCATAACCTGAAAACCTAGCCAGGGGCCACAACAGATCCAGAGTGCAATATCCAGGGGACAGAGCAAGATTGATTCATATTAAAGAGTGCATTGTTGTAGGTCTCAAAGTGACCTGAAATATGTCACAAAGTCCAAAATTAAAAGGGGAATTGCATATAAATACTTCTCAACTTGTAAAGGTTGCCTTTGAGTTCAACAATAACTGGGACCAGGAGCAGGAGAAACAGAAGCAAAGAGCCATGAAGCAACAAACTACCTTGCTGGATGCTGTCCTGTGAGACCCGCCACGAAGTCAGTCCTACCAGGTAAGTCCCCATGTGCTGCCAACAGATAGAAAGGGAGGAAATCAAGCTCCTGCTCCAGGAGGCTGACCAAAAAATTTGGGGCCTCAACAGAGTGCTTACTTCAAGAAACATGAATGCACTGGAAGAGGGAATGCTCAGAACAAGCCCTCCAAAACCAACCAAAGGGGGGCCCAGCATATAGTAAGCACAGCTGACAGCAATCAAGAATGATGGGGCCCAGGGTCTCCGTTACAGACTGGGCAAATTCCTATCTCCTACTAGGACCCTGGGTGGCAATAACTGGGAAAACAGCCCATTGAATCTCTACTGGACACAGGAACAACCTCAGTCCTAAACATCTCCAAGGCCCCTCTGTTCCAGAAGACTATGAGCATTACTGGAGTTTCAGTAATGTAAAAATCTTCTTCAACCACTTGAATGCCAGGTTGGGAGCACCGTATTAGCTTAGAAATTTTTATACATGCCTGGATGCCCTGTTCCTCTGTTGGAATAAGACTTACTAACCAAGTTAAATATGCAAGTTACTTTCTCAGCTTACAAGCGCCAGATGGATGTTAATCCTGACCAGGCATGGCCCTTACAGACAACCTCCTGCAATTACCTGCTGCTATGGACTACAGAATCAACAGACAGGACAGAGCTATCACTGCAACCAGCACTTATTATGGGAAAATATGCCCTGTATTCTTGGCTGAGTAAACTTTTTGCAAGACTCAATCTGGACAAAACCATCCCAAAGGTTACACAAAGGCTGCATGACCTATACCAGAAACAATCCAAAGTGCAGCCCACCTCCAGTGGTGAGAGGACTGAACTTATAGAAGGGCTGGCAGGTGAAATTTATAACTCCTAAAAAATCAAGTACCTGTTAGTATTTATAGATACTTTCACCGGATGGGTGAAAACCTTTCCCTGCAGCACAGCAAAGGTGAGTAAACACTATTAAAATTATCCCCAGTTTAGTTTTTTAGTCTCAGTTCAAAGTAATTATGAGGGAACATGTGCATTTCAAACAGTCCAACAAGTAACAGGACTAGCCTATTGACAGGGAAGATTGAGAAGATGAAGCTCACTTTTAAGAAGACACTAGTTAAGATGTGCCAAGAGACCAATTTATCTTAGATAAAACTCCTTGACCTGTTATGGATCTGGTAACCCCCAGAAGTTAAGCCTATATGAAATATTATATGGTAGACCATTTTCTAGAGTGTGGCATCCTAGTTATGCAGGAAAAGGAGACCTTAAAATTGTTAAAGAACTGGGTATTATAAACTCTATCTGCAACACTAGCCAGTTTGCTTCCAGCAAGTTATTATGTCCTACAGATACTTCCCTCCTTAGCTTCTATCCAGGTGATTGGGAGTGCAACAACTGGACTCACAGAACCAATGCCCTCTGCCCTTACTAAGCTCTTACACCATTGTCAGACAGGAGGACTAGTCCTGGTGAAAAGACACACTGCTACAGGATTAACCCTGCATTGAAAGTGACCTTGCCCACAGCCATGGAAGTGAATAACCTCATGCCATGGACTCATCACATGCATCTGAAGCTGGCACCTCCTGACTCAAAATGACAAATCTTCAAGAACCCCAATCAACCTCTCAAGCTAAAGGTGTCTTGTTCCTTGTTTCACGGTCTTGACTTAATTATGTTTATGTACATGTTGGTCACAGCACTTGTACTGGAAAATATCTCCCACCCAACGTCAATGGACAGTAATTGAAGGTACCACAGGACAAGTGGTTTTCAAGGCCACTCAGCGTGATGACCTTGAAACTTTCAGTTTTAAAGTAGATTTGTGCACTTTAGTATATCCCAGGGTAGGGAGGAGTTACTCATGTAACTCCAACCCCAATCTAGTCCAACATTGCTGGCTTTACCTTAACCCAAACCCCCTTTCTTTTATGTAGGTTTAGGAAGCCAGACTGTTCCCCCCTTTGTTAACAAAGAATGTACTTCCCATAGCATTCATCTCACATTAGGAGACTTAAAAAGGAACCTGGAAATTGTTTTATTTCTCATTATGATGTGTGACAATCCCGATTTATAACCTATTGTAACCTGACCATAATCATGACATACAATGGAACCCTATGTATATCCATGCTCCCCAAAACACTTGGTTTTTTTGCTTGTTTGGCCTAGACATCTGTATATGTACTTATGCATTCAGTATTTCTGAAAAGCCCGTGTTTTGCACCTCAGTACATATGTTACACTGGATCGATGTATATGAAGGAGACCAAGGCCTAACCTTACTAACAGTCCCAGAATACCCTAGGCATAAAAGAGTTCCCATATTAATTCTCCCACTTGTGGGATTGGGAATTGCAGGGTCCATGGCCACAGGAATCTTGACGTTTATCACCCAGTACCAGAACTTGAGGGAACTAACCCAAAGCATCAACATGGATTTAAGTGAACTAGAACTTTCTATCTCAGAGCTCTCAAAGCAAGTTGAATCCCTAGCTGAGGTAAACTTACAGCATCAAAGAGGGCTAGATTTACTATTTCTTAAACAAGGAGGATTATGTGCAGCCCTAGGAGAAGAGTGCTGCTTCTATGCTAATAAAACTGGAGTCATTAGAAGAACTTTAGCCATGGTTAGAAAGAATATAAAGGAAAGACAAGAAAAATTGGACTCCACAATAAGTTGGTACCAAAACTTACATGAGTGGTCCCCATGGGCTACCACCCTGATCACCAGTCTAGTAGCCCCCTTAGAATTACTGCTTATGGGACTATTAGTGGGTCCATGCATACTCAACACCCTTATCAGGTTCAACCAAAATAGAAAAAGGGCAGTCAAACTCATGGTACTCTGAATACAGTATACAACATTCAACCGAGGAATAAAATATAGATGCTGGAAATGAATCAAAGATTTGATTCCCAAACAAAAGCAGTAGGGAATGTGTTAGCTGCACCAGAGAAAAACATGAGAAAACACCCCTCACCCCTTGAAACAGAATGCATCTGAGATAAACACATGTCCTGAGTCTCTGAAACAAAGAGAATTAAGAAAAAAAAAAAAAAAATTCCACGTGTCAGGAAGTAATCCTAACCAATATAACTCGGCCCCTCGGGAAAATAAGGCACTGCAGCCTAGGAGCACACTTCAGCTCCCTGCAGTCGACTAGCCTGAATAAAATGTTTATTTAAAAATGTGGACATTATAGTGGCTATTATTTTAATTGGAACCTATAACAGTATCATTATGGAAGTAGATTGACAAACCTTCCTTCTGAGGAGTGGCGGGTTTGAACCACCAGCCTTCTGGTTAGCAGTTAAATGCCTTAGGCACTACACCACCGGAGTCTCTCTCTCTCTCTCTCTCTCTCTCTCTCTCTATATATATATATACATATATACACACACATCCACACATCTTAGGGATACTCTCTCACTTTCTGATGGATTTTAATCCTACATCTAGTGCATTGATTCCAGGACTTGAACCAGTGGTCTGCCATATTACTTGTTGATCTGGTGATTGTTGCCTCCACAACTTGTGAAGCAATGGTCTGCCGTTTTACCTACTGATCTTGGATTCACCATCCTCTGAAGTCAACAGCCTGCTATGCTGCTTGATGATCTTGACTTAATCAGGCCCTGCAGCTATGTGACCCAAGGGAAACCTCCAGCTTGATATTTGACTCACAGACTTGGGGCTTGCTAGACTCTATAACTACATGAGCCATTTCCTTGAGATAAATTTCTCTCTCTCTCTCTCTCCTGATATATAATCTTCCACTGTTTTTTTTTTTTTTTTTTCCTCTAGAGAACCCAGCCTAAGACATTTGGTACCGGGAGTGTGTGGTTCCTGGGGACACTCAGCAGCTTAAAGACATCTGCCTCAGTCAATCCCCTTGGTGCTGCTCCAGGAGTTAGACAATGACTCAGCAGGCACAGTTGGATTAGTCTTATCAGATAGTGGTGAGAGGGCTACTTGTGCTAGCAGGAGTGATTCAGCAGAATTTTGGGCTTCAATGTCCCTAGCTACCTGATTTTCTCCCAAGAGGTCCTCATCACAATTTTCAGGATGCCATTTCATCCCAATCAATGCCCTCACTTTAACTTCAGACACCACTGAAAGTTAACAGTTCAGTTGGTGGTTTAATTCAGCTGCTCTTATGATAAATGGTTTTCAGCAACAGCTCTGCTACTACAAGAAATAAGGCTTTCTTCAAACAAAAGACAGGCATATGAACTGAACATTTACATTAGGTAGATACACTTCTTAGAGAGATCAATCCTGGGACAATGTACAGCTAGACAGCTGGAGGGGGGGCAGGAGAGCATGGGAGGGAAGGACACAGGAAGAGGTAACTATGGGGAGGAAGTGGGAGGGGATCTGTTGTATTGTGCTAAATTATAGACAATATCATGAGACAGAGTGTATGTGAGCTGCTGTATGGAAAGTGATTTTTCTCTGTAAACTTTGAACCAAATCTCAATAATAATAAAAAGAAAAAGAAAGAAGGTTTTCTTTCAGGGCACAAATGGAAGCATTGAGATCATTTGTGTAGAGCATGAGCTGTGATTCCAAATCTTTGAGCTTTCATCATTTTGTCTAGCATAAGTAGGAACAACCAACCAGCTTCCTTATATTCTTCATTCTGACAAAATTAAGGAAGAGTATCAAACATGTGATCATCCAGAGCCTCACTTATCATCAATACTTGAACTATTGGTGGTGCTATTTTGTACATTAATATTGTCACCTCATGCGATGGATAAGCAGTGTGCTCTTTACTAAGGAGACAGAGTAATCAGTGCCTTTATGACTAATCAAACTTAATAACCAATCTAGAAAACTCATCTTTCTTTATTTCTCTAGAACCACTCTCAGTACCAAATATCTCTAGAGAACGCAGCCTAAGACACGTGAGTAATTACATCTGGAATTCAGAATAACAGACCGATTGTTGAGAGACAGTAACCAGTTAGTTTCATTCTAAATCAAGATCATATTTCCAGATATCAAAAGGATTTTGTAGGTGTTTTTTCTTCCTTCCTAAAATTTTCCCTTAACCTCTCTTTTATTCTTATGTTCTCTCTCTTAGAATCAAGACAAGGTGATAAATTACTCTGGGTATTGATTGCTTCATCAGTAAAATGACATGGTAATACCAACTTCTTAAGGTTCTTCTAAGTATTAATGGGGTAATGTTTATAAAATGTCTATTCCTAAAACTTAGTAGGCCCTTAGAAAATGGAAACCATTAGAAGGAAAACATTTGTCTCTCAGGTGGAATATAGATACTGCTGGATGCATAGGTGTACTATAATCTCTCTCACCATCTCCATAGCTACTAATGGACATAATATCTACTAATAGACAAATATGAACCTTAGAAGATTATTTCCCTGTAATAAAATCAGAATTTAGTTAATGTATCTTATTGAGATAAAGGGGAAAGTGTATTCCTGACACCAGTAAATCTAGAATAGCCATTAGGAGTTGGGCATGAGACAATGAGTAATGTCTACTGAGCACAGGGAGCCTTCTCGTTTTCTCTTTCTTTACCCTTTTTTTCCTTTTATTGCCCCCTTTCTTTTCTTTTTTTATTACCTTTTCCCTTTAATTTCTTTCTGACATGCTATTTATCATATAGACATTGTAGCTTGCTAATGCATTAATTCCAAAGAGAAAGACTTTGAAGTTCTCTTATTTCACAAAGTGTAGCATGCATGGATATTCTGTAATTCACACCCTGGTGTGGGAGCCTAAACTTGAAGAGCCTTGGATGATGAGAATGTTGCTTTTCCACTCATCTCTGTCCTGCTTATTGGGTTAGTAATAAACACTTGTTTACCATGCCATTGGAACAGTGTATGATGTGTGCTCTGCTGCAAATATTCTTCACTAAGAACTTATGAACATGATTCATTGCAGACATTGATGCAGTTGAGCAGGATGAATGTTCATAATAGAAGAGTAGACAGATATGGTCTTTTGGTCGAGGCTTAGGGTGACCCCTGTGCTATAGTGCACCAGACAGAGGGCCCAGGGAAGACACAGAGGAACTAGGGCATTTCCTTGCCAATCTTTGGGGGAAGGAGGAAAAGAAGTGGGATTCTTGTAATTCCCTCATTAACCCTATGGAGCCAGTACAGTGGGTTAAACCAGAAATTCAGGAGGTGGTCAAGAAGGAAGTGTACTATACAACTTTGTGGTTTATTGGAAACTTATGTCACCTCCCATGCCTAGTTGAATCATATTTGCATGCAGGCCAACTAGACTTGGGACAATGATGGAGAGAGAGTTCAATTATGACTGGTGGTTATGTGGGAAACAATTGAAGATGCTGCACTGCAAACTATACAGCACACCAAGGAGCACAATTTTTCCTAAGAAATTAGAGAAATTAAGGAGGAATATGGTCACAAAATGGGAGAGGATTTTTTAGCATGACTGGTGAGATTGTGTGATGAAGGTGTGCAATCTCCCCTGGTGGCTTAGGCAGAATGTTACAGTCTGGAAAGGCAGGCTGCTATCCAAAACTTGCAGCGTGTTCTTTGAAGTCTAAGGCTGTGAATCTCCCTATCACCACTTGCAGGAACAACTGAGACTCCTGCAGCCCTGGCTGGGGATCCTACATCTAAAGGAGCAGGAGCACCAGTGCAGCAAGTGGAGACACAATGGCTGAAACCACCTGCCTTACTACCAGCTGATCCTGCACCACAATTATTATTCTAATGGATAATTCAGGGAGTTAAGGCTTGCTACCCCAATTTGTGGAACCTCTGCTGGATTCCCACTAAAACTTAAGGTGACGTAAGTTTCCAATAACTACGAAGTTGTATAGTACACTTCCTTCTTGTCCACCTCCTGAATTGCCTCTGAAGGAAGAGGCAATGATGACCCTCAGACAGATAAAGATGAGAGAATGGCTATTCTGGCCACACTGGCAGGAGATTCAGTTAGAACTAAACCACATTTTTTTTTTTTTTTGAAGAAGCATTGATGGCATTATCAATGAGGTCTCCACAATGGAAAACAAAGCTTGTTTTACTGCTTGTGCCTCACATGGCTGTCTGGGATGATAACTAGTGAGTGTTTTATAAATTATCAACTCAGGTCTGTGGACTCTTCTGCAGGAAAGGACAAGGAAAGTAAAGATTATAGTAGAAGGAAAGCCCCTGAGGTTGCTGATCATAGAAACCAACCTATCAACCCCTAACTCTGGGGTTGATGCCAATCCCCAGTGAAAGGTATGCTTTCATGGATCTTAAGTCAGAGCATGGATAAGAACTTAATATATGGACTTTCAACTTTAGAATTGTGGGAGAAATATGTTTTCCAAGTTATATTTCTCCCACGGGAGGGCCTAGAGCTGTGGGGAGGCATGTAGCAATGTTCAACTAGTGAACTCCAGGGGTGCACATTGGAGGATGAGGAAGAGTCTTATCTGCCAGTGTGCTTCACAACCCCTATCGGGGATTCTAAAACTCCTGATACTGATATCCTCCCCATCCATGAACCTGGACCTATGTAAGCTTCAACAAGGACAGGGTGGGGCCCATGCTCTCATCCTCCCCTGGGGGCCAGATATTTTATGTGTCTTTAAGGGCAGAATATAGGAGAGAAGCATAGACCATTTTGGCTTTGTTAGACACTGGAGCTTAAGTAAATGTTAATTCGGGATATTTAGATGGGAGAGGGAAAGGATTCAAATGTGTGGCTTTAACAACCAGGGAAAGATGTGAGGGAGAGAAATAATTGTTCAGTTATAGGTAGGGCTGTTGGGCCCAATTGAGGCACCAATTTTCAGGTTTCTTTCCATTAAATGCATTGTGGAAATAGACCTATTGCAGACAGTGCACCTTTGGGATGCATCGATGATTATAACGTTGCTCTACCATGTTAGGAATATTCTGGAGATTGTCATATGGTATTAAAAGAATAGAAAGGCAGCATCTTCTGATCTCCTCTAACTTCACAAAAGGAAGATAGAAGTACCATCAACATCCCAAGGCTTATTCTTATGAGATCAGACATGCCGCCACCCTCCACCCTTTTATCAATTCTGACACCAACCATCCTTCCCACAGCACTCAGTACTTCTCTGCTGGGTTCCATAATTTCTGGCAATAGCCACACAAAACTCACAGATAGTACTCATGATTATAGATTTAGTTAGGGAAGTAACAACTCAGGTTCAGTAACATGCTCAGGATACAATTCCTTGATCAGGACAGTCTCCCTTGTGCTGTGTCCTCAGACACCTTTCTGGCCCTTGGCCTCTCAGCTTTGTCTCTGCCTCTATGGGCCAGGTAAGCCTCCTGCTCTATCTTGTGTGTTTTGGTTCCACTGCTATCATCTCTCCACTTCAATGTCTCTCCACTGGGACATCTCTCCACTGTGATGTCTCTCCACTAGGGTGTCTCATCCAAGGAGGTCCAGTGCAGGGATCTTGGGTCCAAGGACACACTCCACTTCATTTCCAGCTCTTCTCTCTTGATGGCAGTGAGATCCATCTCTGTCTCTAGGAAGGCTCATTTTAAGCCTGGCAGAGTGACAAAACTAAACAATCCCAACCTCAGAGTTCCACACACCTTATTTGTGTGATCCCACCCAGTAATCCAGTGGGAGTTACAAAGACTATGGCTAGAAGCCAAAACCAAAAAATTCACTGCACTGCATATGGCATGCCCTGAATGGACCATCCTCTGAAGTGTCTAAGCAGTTGGACTGTCCAACAGAAGAAATACCACATACCCAGAGGAGAGAATATTTCTCTCATGATCAGATATAATTACTGCAGGAGTCTCATGTGCTGTGATTTCCCTTTTGCATGCCCAGTGTGGTCAGTGAAAAAGGCTAGCGGGACCTGGAACCTAACAATGGATTTTGCTACTTTAATGTGAAGGTGCCATCACTAGCTCTGGTAGTTCTTGACTGTGAAAACATAGTGACTTCTTAAGGGGTGTAATTTGTAATGATCGACTTGGCTAATGCATTTTTCTCCATACAAATCTGAGAGTGGACCCAAGAAAAGTTGGCTTTCACATGATGTCATTATACCTTTATTGTGCTCCCTCATGGTATATAAATCTCCTGACTATGTGCAACAGTGGGTTGGGTAAGATTTATCAGCTATAACTTGGCAAGAGGGAGAATACTACTTCCACTATATTGATGATTTCACGATAGTGAGATAGACTGAGGCAATTGCACAAACAGCACTTCAGAACACTGTTCTTATTCTAAATGATGCAGGATAGGCTATCAATGAAGATAAGAGTCAGGTCCCAGTCCAGCAAGTAACTTTCTGAGGGAGCATCTGGGCAGGAACACAGTGACAAATTGTTGGACAAGTCAAGGAAAAACTGGCAGTTTTAATGCATGCTAACACCAAAAAGGAGGCAAAAGAACTTATTGAAGGTGTTTTTTTTGTTTTTGTTTTTAACTATTGGTGACAGCACATACTCCATTTATGAATCTCACTGACCACTTTACACCAGGCCACCAGGAATGCAGACATTTTCCAATGATGGCCAGAGCAGAAATAGGCTGTCCAAAATGTAAAGAAAGTAATCCTCATCACTCTGACATTTGGGCCTTTGGAACAGAAATCTTTTGAGTTATAAGTTTCTGCTACCAAGACTTATGCTGACTGATTTCCCTGGCATTCCTATTGGCAGGAACACATGGATCACTATGCTATTGGATAAAAGGCCATTAGATATATTGACCTGGTCCACTCCTTTTGAGAGGCAGTAAATGGCTTGCTATTGGGTGTTTGTGGAGACAGAGAGCCTCATCCAGGTCTTGGCAGTACTAAAGTTTGCTGAAATTTGCATGATGTTCTGGGTTATGAGAGGCCCTGATACTCATCCCACAGGTGCCCAGCAACAAAGTATCAGCAAGTGGAAATGGTACCTATGGGGTTTTTGTTACACTATCCACTAGTGGGGGCTCCTGCAGAAGAGTCAATTCCACAAGAAAACTTAGACCCAATACTATACTTGTTGCCATCTACTCTAACCAAGGGACACATTTCACTGCTCAGTGAGTAAGACATTGCACATGAGTTCATACAGTAAGAAGGGTGTTCCATGTAGCTGACCACCCATAGGCAGTGTGGGTGTGGTATAACATTTTATTGATAGGCCAAAGAAAGAATTAAATAGAACACATAGAGAAAATGCTCTTGGGGGATGGACTCTTAGACTCTCTATTGCCCTTTTTGAATGTAATAGTACAGTAAGGCAATAAAGGAAACATGGCTCTGACTCATTTTCAGGGAGTTGGAAAGAACAGGTCTCTGTTTCATTGTCCAATCATGTGGTTGCATCCCTATGCCCATCAAGATGAAGACTAGGATGCCACCAAAGACACTGTTCATAGTAAGTGGATGTCAAAGGGCAAAAAAGATCAGTTTAGTTCCAGAGAATAAGTGGTGTGTTTTTCAATTATCCATTCTCAGTTGTTCCCTAGTTGATGAGAAATGTATGTTATTTGACAGTCCTGTGGCATTGCTGAAGCTGGGTTAGAGATTTTGAAAATGGAAAGGACCATTTTCCTATGGGATAGGCCAAGGAGGACATGAGGGAAAGTCAAGAACTAGGACATTGGAGAGTTCTATAAGTGGGACCTCTAGTTCACATGAGAGAAATCCTAGGATATCTTAGGGTCATGGCAATTTAACATATTCAGATGACAACTGTGGAGCCTGGCTGAAGAATCTGGCCCAGGCAAAGGAGCCAATGGGATATGGGTGAGATTATCATCACAGAAAATGGATACATTGATGGGGGGGTCACTGAAGGGCAGAGGAATATAACCCAGGTTGGGAAAAAATAACACATGCTCTGAGAAGTGAGGTTTAGAAAGGGAGAGGTGTGGGAAATATGAACTATGATAGTTAAAGTTGTGTGTCAACTATGTTGGGCAGGATTCTCAGTGGTTTAGCAGTTATGATGTAGTCATTCCCATGATGATATCTGATATAATGAAATCACCTCCATGATGAGATCTACTGTAACAGCCTATCAGTTGAAATGGAGTTTCATCAGGTGTGTGGCTCGCTTTTAATATATATATGGTAGCTCTGGTAGCGTAGTGTCTAAGGCACTTGACTGTTAACCAGAAGGCTGGTGGTTCAAACCCACCAGCCACTCCTTGGAAGGAAGATGAGGCAATCTACTTCTGTAGTGATACTGCCTCGGAAACCCAAGGAGGGGTCGCTATGAGTCACATCCAACTCGATGGCAAATAACAACAACAACATGGTCCTCCTGGCAATAATCTATGGCTTCTCCCTCCGGCTCCTGCATCTGGCTCATCATAATCTGAATTTGAATCTGTTCTAGAGATATTGCCTGTAGATCTTAAGACTGTCCACTTTGCAACTTATCAGCTGATGATCTTTGGATTTTACCTGCTGATGGTGGATTCAGGAGCCAGCAGCCTGCTGTATTCCCTGCTAATTTGTGATTCAACAGTCTCTGCAGCAGTGTGAGTCAGGAAAAGCTTCCAGCTTGACATTTTGACATTTGAGCCATTGATCCAGACTGTAAAACAGTGTGAGCTATAACCTTGAGATAAATTTCTCTTTCTCTTCTCTCTCTCTCTCTACCACATAAATAAAGCAAAGGAGAAGAACCACATGATCATATCAATTGATGCAGAAAAGGCATTTGAAAAAATCCAATACCCATTCCTGTCAAAGAAAGAATTAAGTAGAACTCATAGAGACAATGCTCTTGGGGGATGGACTCTTAGACTCTCTATTGCCCTTTTGTAATGTAATAGTACAGTAAGGCAATAAAGGAAACATGGCTAACACCAAAAAGATATTATGCTTGGTTAAGTAGAAGGGACATTCCTCAACATAATAAAGAGCATCTATGCAAGACCAACAGCCAACATTATTCTCAATGGAGAAAGACTGAAACCATTCCTTTTGAGAACAGGAACGAGACAAGGATGCCCGCTATCACCACTTCTATTCAACATTGTACTGGAATTCCTAGCCAGGGCAATAAGGCAAGAAAGGGGAATCAAAGGCATCCAGATTGGTAAGGAAGAAGTCAAATTATCTCTATTGGCAGATGATATGATCCTATACCTAGAAAACCCAAGAGACTCAGTCAAAAATCTATTGGAACTAATTGAGAGATTTAGCATGATGGCAGGATATAAGATCAACTTCCAAAAATCAGTTGGATTCCTCCACACCAGCAAGGAGATTGCTAAAGAAGGAATAAGGAATTCAATACCATTTACAATAGCTACCAATAAATAAATAAATAAATAAATAAATAAATAAATAAATAAAATACTTGGGAATAAATCTTACCAGGGACACAAAAGACCTCTAAAAAGAAAACTATATAAAAAAAACTACTTCAAGAAACCATAAAAGATCTACATAAATGGAAGAACATTCCATGCTCGTGGATAGGAAGATTGAACATTGTGAAAATGTCA
>NW_006921733.1:5309280-5327073 GCF_000298275.1 Orycteropus afer afer
CCATCTTGCTCCAGCACTAGTAGCAAAGTTCAACAAGACAGAAAATAACAAATGCTGGTGAGGATGTGGAGAGATTGGGACTCTCATACACTGCTAGTAGGACTGTAAAATGGTACAACCATTGTGGAAAGCAGTATGGCAATTCCTTCAAAAGTTGGAATTAGAAATACCATTTGACCCAGCTGTTCCATTACTAGGTTTATATCCTAAAGAAGTAAGAGCCATGACAAGAATAGACTTATGCACACCCATGTTCATTGTAGCACTATTTACAATATCCAAAAGATGGAAACAACCTAGGTGTTCATCAACTGAGGAATGGATAGCCAAACTATGGTACATACACACAATGAAATACTATGCAACCCTAAAGAATAATGTAGAATCTGCAAAGCACCGCATAACATGGATGAACTTGGAGGACAATATGATGAGTGAAATAAGTCAATCACAAAAGCACAAATATTGTATTGGTCCGTTATTGTAATAGTCAAGGAAATACTTATCTATGGAAGGAGATTTTCTTTGTTGGTTACCAGGGGTGGGAGGAGAGGGGATAAAATAATGTTAGATAGATAGAGATAAGTTTTGATTTGGGTGAAGAAAAAGGCAATGTACCAAATGTGAGTGATCAATATAGTGACACTGAGGAAGAGAAAGACACAGAGAGGTATGTGGGAAGTACAGAAAACAAAGATGAACCCTTTTGCACATATAGTACGGTGTGCTCAGTGAAGGCAAACATGGGTGTATGGATGGATAGATGGGTGGACAGCCTGAAATATTAGGTATGAATATGAAGTGGAGAGTGCACCCAAGAACATGTATAGGGTTGGCAGACAGTGGTCCAAAATTTTATGTGTATGATCTGAATTCCCAGGTGTATAATGGGGCTGACAAGTGGCAAGATTGTAGTCACTGCTTGGTCACAGCCAGCTACCCAGAGGGACCGAGTAGTTGAACCTGTGGGCTTGGGACCATAGTCGCAGAGGACATCAAGCTCAATTGGCATAACATACTACACAAATCATTTTCCACCTTCTACTGTGGCTAGTAGTGACTGAGATCTTAAAAGCTTGCAAGCTGCCTTCTAGATACAACAATGGGTCTCTCCTCATCCAGGGCCAAGAATGAAGGAAAACAAAAATTCACACAAATAATCAGTCCAAGTGGCTGGTACATCATCCGATCTGCAGCCTATATGACAATGAGACCAGAAGAAATAGACGCTGCTCGGCTACTACTGTCAACCACTTGGAAGAGGATCTTTGTAGGAGATCCTGGATAGACAGGGGTAATTATGTGGAATAAAACTCAAAATCATTTGAAAAAAAAAAACGCAGGGAACAGGTTTGCTTGCCTGATGGGGCCTGGTGGATCCACTGTGACGATGGCCCCTCAGTGCCCTTCAGGTCTGGAATTGAACGCACACCTGTAGCTTCCAGCCAAGCAGTAGACAGGCATACTAGTTGAGCATTTACCTGATGTAGATACACTCCTTGGAAAGAACAAGCAAGAGAGAAATAAGGGCTGCTCAGGTACAGGGAGACAGCTCAGGGGGTACGTCACAGGGAAGTGGTACCTATCGGGAGGAAGTGGGAGAGGAGATGTTACATTGTGCTAATGTGGTCAATGTCATGAGACAAAGTGTATGTGATCTGCTGTATGTAAAGAGTATTTGCTCTGTAAATTTTTACCCAAATCACAATAAAAATAAAAATAAATAAAATAAATAAGAAACAAAGATGTCAGTTTGAAGACTAAAGTGTGCCTAACTCAAGCTATGACATTTGCAATCACTTCACATGCATGTGAAAGCTGAACAGTGAATAAGGAAGACAAAGAATAGTTGATGCCCTTGAATTGTGGTGTTGGCAAAGAGTACTGAAAATACCATGGACTTCCAGACGAAAGAACAAATTTGTCCTGGGAAAAGTACAACTTGAATGCTACTCAGAAGCAAGAATGGCCAGACTTCATCTCACATACTTTGTTCATGCTGTCCATGGACAACTGTCCAAGGACAAGTATCTGGAGATAGATATTATGCTTGGTTAAATAGAGGGTCAGAAAAAGAGGGCAATACCTTCAACAAGATAAACTGACAGTTTGTGATTGCACAGGATAGGGCAGTGTTTTGTTCTGTTGTTCATTGGATCACTATGAGTTGAAACTGACTTAACAGCATGTAACAACAATTACAATGGGGATGACTAGGCACAGTGTTGGTATGGGACAAATGATAGCATTTAATGGAAAAAGACAAGGCATCAATTGTAGAAGCAAGCAATGTGAAGTCTGACAACTTCAATCCTTTCTCCATTTATCATGATGCTGCTTATAGGTCCAGTTGTGAAGATTTTTTTTTTCTTTATATTGAAATGTAACCCATACTGCAGACCATATTCTTCAATCTTCATCAAGAAGTGCTTCAAGTCATCCTCACTTTCAGCAAGCAAAGTTGTGTTAGCATATCCCAGGTTGTTAATGAGTCTTCCTCAAATCCTGATGCTACGTTCTACTTCATAGAGTCCCACCGCTTGGATTATTTGTTCAGCATACAGATTGAATAAGTATGGTGAAAGGATACAACCCTGATCCACTCCTTTCTTGATTTTAAACCATGCAATGTTCCCATGTTCTGTTTGAACAACAGCCTCCTAGTCTGTATACAAGTTCCTTATGAGTACATTTAAGTGTTCTGAAATTCTCATTCTTCTCAACTTTATCCACAATTTGTTATGATCCACACAATCAAATGCTTTTGCATAGTCAATAAAACACAAGTAAACATATTTCAGGTATTCTTTGCTTTGAGCCAAGATCCATCTGACATCAGCAATGATATCCCTTGTTCCATATCCTCTTCTGAATCCAGCTTGCACCTTTGGAAGTTCTCTGCCAACATACTGCTGCAACCATTTTTTAATTATTTTCAGTAAGATATTACTTGCATGTGATATTAATGTTATTGTTTGATAATTTCCACTTTCTGTGGGATCATCTTTCTTTGGAATGGATACAAATACAGATCTCTTCCAGTCAGTTGGCCAGGTAGCTGTCTTCCACATCTCTTGGCATAATCAAGTGAGTGCCTCCAGCAGAACATCTGTTGGTTGAAACATCACAATGGGTATTCTATCAATTTCTGGAGCCTTGTTTGTCAATTCCTTCAGTGCAGCTTTGACTTCTTCCTTCAATAACATTGGTTCTTGATCATATGCCACCTCCTGAAATGGATGAAGATCTACCAGTTCTTTTTGGTACAATAAGTCTGAGTATTCCTTCCATCTTCTTTTGATGTTTCCTGCATCATTCAACATTTTACCCATAGAATCTTTCAATATTGCAACTTGAGGCTTAAATTTTTTCCTTAGTTCTTTCAGCTTGAGAAATGCTGAGCATGTTCTTCCCTTTTGATTTTCTAACTCCAAGTCTTTGCACATTTTGTTATAGTAATTGACTTTTTCTTCTCAAGCTGCTCTTTGAAATCTTCTGTTCAGCCCTTTTGTCTTGTCATTTCTTCCATTTGTTTTAGCTACTCTTCACTGAAAGGTAAGTTTCAGAGTCTCTTCTGTCATCCATTTTGGCCTTTTCTTCCTTTCTTGTCTTTTTAATGACCTCTTGCTTTCTTCATGGATGATGTTCTTGATGTCATCCCACAAATCTTCTTGTTTTCAGTCATTGGTGTTCAATGTACCAAATCTATTCTTTAGATGGTCTCTAAGTTCAGAAGGGATATATTCAAGGTCATATCTTGGCTCTTATGGACTTGTTTTAATTGTCTTCACTTCAAGATGAACTTGCATATGAGCATTTGATGGTCTGTTCCACATTCAGCTCCTGACCTGGTTTGGCTGAAAAGATGGAGCTTTTCCATTGCCTCTTGCCACAGATGTAGTCAAACTGATTCCTGTGTATTCCATCTGGAGAAGTCCATGTGTATAGCCAGCATTTGTGTAGTTGAAAAATATATTTGCAATGAATAAGTCATTAGTCTTGCAAAATTCTGTCATGTGATCTTCAGCATTATTTCTGTCACCAAAGCCAAATTTTCCAACTACCTGTGATTCTTCTTTGTTTCCAACTCTCACATTCCAATCACCAGTGATAATTAACACTTCTTGATTGCACATTCGGTCAATTTCAGACTTCAGAAGCTAATAAAATCTTCAATTTCCTCATCTTTGGCTTTGGTGGTTTGTGCATGCAGTGTAGTAAATTACTTAGTATGGTTTTTCTACCCATAAGTCATTGTAAACTCAGTGGTGGAAAGAGCAACTGAGGAGCTCCTGATTGTAAATGTTATCCACCTGGGTTATTTCTGTTGTTCATGGCACAACGCAATGCTATGAGAGGTTCTCTCTCAAGTGCTTAGAGTTCTGATGCTATGATTGGCTAGTTTGACCACTCTGCCAGGCTCAAAAGGAGGCCTCCTAGAGGCAGAATCTCTCTCTGACTGCTTGTTGAGGAAGACGTGCTGCTGAAAGTGACACGGGCTCCTGAGACACATGTTGCTGGAAAAGAGACACAAGAGACACGTGTTGCTAAGTAAGACACCAAGGGACATGCACTTTTGGGGAGAGACTGTGAGAGACTTGGCTGAGAGAAGGTGGGCTGGGAGAGAGACTGAGCATTTTTTCCTGAACTTGAATTGTAGGCTGGTGCTTCCCTAATAAACCCCATAATCTGTGAGTTCTGTGTGGCCACTGCAGTGAATTATCGAACCCAGGAGAGAGGTGGTGGGTGCTTTCGGACGAAGGGTTGGTGAAAGGGCTGGAGGGAGGCAGCATGTCTGGCCTTGTAGGAATAGGCCTTGGGTTACTGCTGGTAATCCTGTTTTCCTCTTGTAGGGTTAGAGGAGGTCGGAACCTGTGACCTCCTTGCCATTTTTGTAGTGCGTAAATTTGAATAATAGTCATATTAACTGGTCTTCCTTGTAAGCATGTGAATATTATCCTATCGTTGACAGCATTGTAGTTCAGGACAGATCTTGAAACATCCTTTGTGATGATGAATGCCACACCATTCCTGTTCAAATTGTCATTCCTGGCATAGTAGATCAAATGCTTGTCTGATTCAAAATGCCCAAAACTAGTCCATTCTAGCTCACTAATGCCTAGAATATCAATCTTTGTGCATTCCATTTCATTTTTGGCAACTTCCAGTTTTCCTAGATTCATACTTTGTATGTTCTGTGTTCTGATTATTAATGGATGTTTGCAACTGCTTCTCCTCAATTTGAGTCATACCACATCAGCAAATGGAGGTCTCAAAAGCTTTACTTTATCCATATCAATAAGGTTGCTTCTACTCTGATGATGCAGAAAAGATTGTTTTTCTTTTCCACAATATATTACCTTGGTCCATTAAATTGATGATGTTGTGTTTATTGGACCTAGTAAAAAAGAGATACCAATAAGTCTAGACTGAATTATAAGACATTTATGTGTTAGAGGGTGGAAAATTAAGGCAACAAAAATTCAAGTACTCTCCTGCTAAGTGAAATTTCTGGGGATCTAGTGGTGTGGGGCATGTTGAAATATTCCTAACAAAATGAAGGATAAGTTTTTGCATCTGGCCCCTCTGACAACTGAAAAATCAGTGCAATGTCTGTCAGGATTCTTTGGGTTTTGAAAGCCATATATCCCTTATTTGGATGTGCTACTGTTGACTATTCATCAAGTAACTCAAAAAGCTAGTTTTGAGTGGGGTCCAGAATAGCAGAAGGCTCTGCAGCAGGTTCAGCCTTCCCTGCAGGACACTCTGCAACTTGGACAATATGATCTGGATGATTCAATGGTACTTTTAGTGTCAGTGACTGATAGAGATGCAATTAGGGTCTTTGGCAGAACTTTATTGGTGAATCACAGTGTGGACCCTAAAATTTCAGAGTAAAGCCCTGCCATCCTCTGCAGATAATCACTCTCCTTCTGATCAACAACTTTAGGCTCATTATTGGGCCTTAGTAGAGACTGAACAACTAATCATAGTCCAGTATATCACCATGTGGCCTGAGCTGCCCATCACGACATGGGTGTTTTCTGACCAACAGAATCATAAAGTTGGACATTCACTGCTACCCTCCATCATTCAATGGAAGTGGTATACAAGTGACCAAGCTTGAGCAGTGTGGTAGTTCAGTTTTTGTGCCAACTTGTCTGGGCCTTGGTGAATGGCTGGGCAGCTGGATGTAGTATTCCCCATGATGAGACTGGTAATCAACTCCATGTTCAAATTCACTGAGAGAAGCTGAGTAGCTGCCTTAGGGAATGTGACCTGCTTCCTGTATATAAGCAGAAGCCTTGGGGAATGGTCTCTAGCTTATGGCACCTTGAACCCTGCATGTAGTGATGTTGTTGTTCAGCAGCCTGTCATGATCTGCCGACCTTGGGACTTAAAGTGGATTTGAATTAATGGCCTGCCATGTGATTTGGTAATTTGGGACTTTTTGTTTGTCAACCTTGGGCTTGACAGCCTCAACAGCCAGCAGCTGTCTGAGTGAAGAAAAGCCTCTAGTTTCAGTGAGCTGGGTGCTGGAGGCAGAGCTGAAGCCCAAGGCTGAGGGGCTTTCACCCAACCCCTAAAGCCTGGCACTTTGTACTTGGATGTAAAGTCTCAAAATTGTAAGAGAATAAATTGTTTGTTGATGCCATCCCATTTGTGGTATATTTCTTGTCAGAGTGGCACAAGGTAACCAGAATAAGCAGGATCTCAAAGTATGAGTACATTGATTGCATAAGGATGTGGCCCCAAAGCGCATTGTCTCCACTTCACTTGTATTACCCTCCATCTCCCAGTCTGCACCTATGACTTCATGGAGAGCACCTTATGATCAGTTGACTGAGGAAGAAAATCTTCTGTCTGGCTTACAGATTTTACTGCTGGCACCATTCAAAAGTGGACAGCTGCAGCACCATAGCCCCTTTACGAGACCTCCATGAACGACAGTGGTGAAAGGAAATCCTCCACATGGGTAGAACTTCAAGTAATGCATCTTGTAGTTCACTTTGTTTGGAAGGAGAAATGACCAGATGAGTGATTGAATACTGATTCATTGGCTACAGCCAATGGTTTGGCTGGATAGTTAGGTACTTTGGATTAACATTATTGGAAAACTGGTGACAGAAATGTATGGGAAATAGATACACATAGGTAGACTTTTCTGAATGTTTCAAAGTGAAGATATTTGTGTCTCATGTGAATGCTCATCAAATTATGACCTTGGCAGAGGAGAAGTTTAGCAATCAAGTGGACAGGAAGACATGTTCTGTGGAAACCAGGCATCCTCTTTCCCCAGACACTCCTGTCATTGCCCAATGAGTTCATGAACAAAGTGGCCATGATGGCAGGGATGGAGGTTTTGCATGAGCCCAGCAAAACAAACTTCCACGCACCAACTTGACTTAGTTACAGCCATGGCTGAGTACCCAATCTGCCAGCAGCAGAGACAAACACTGGTTCCACGATATGGAACCATTATTGGGGCCATCAGCCAGTAACCCGGTGGTAAGTTGATTACATTGGACTACTTCAAACATGGAAAAAGCAGCATTTTGTTCCTATTGGAACAGATAATTACTCTGGATATGGATTTGCCTTTCCTGCACACAATGCTTCTACTGAAACTACCACCTGTGGACTTACAGAATGTCTTATTCATTGTCATGGTATCCCATGCAGCATCACTTCAGATCAAGGGACTCAGTTTATAGAAAATAAAGTGTGTCAACGTGTTCTGCTCATGGAATTCACTGATTACATACTATGATTACATACTATGTTCCCCATATTCCAGAAGTAGCTGGCTTGATAGAACAATAGAATCTGTCTCCTAAAGATACAATCACAGGGAGTTCTGGCAAGATGACAGAATAGGCAAACAAGCTACACAGATCATCTGCAACAAAACAATGAGAAACCAATTGAAACCAATATAGAAGATGACCCTGGAACCCTGAGCTTTGAAGGAGGGACAAAAAAAGTGAATTAAATACCAACTAGTAGAAGAACCTGAATGAAAACAGTGAGTAAAGAGACAAACAGAGCTAAAGACTGCCTGCTTTCCTCAGGTGCAGCTATTTTGAACATTTTCAAGCATGTCCCAGTAGCAACCTAAGAATCAACTCTGCTCACCAAGGACTACCTGCACAAGGAATGCACCAGTGCCTAACCACCAGAAAGGAAAACAGCAAAGAAGGAGAAAAACAGAGCTGTAGACTGTCAGCCTTTTTGAGTATTTGCAAACTTATCCCAGCAGCAACCTAATTATTGGTTCTATTCACCAAGGACTGCATGAGAAAGGCTGTATTGGTGCCTGACAACCAGAAAGGAAAACAGTGAAGAAAACAAATGGACCTGTGGAGTGCCTGAGGCTGTTCTGAGGGTACAGCCATTTTGAATATTTTTGACCGGTGTGGCCAATTTGCATATATGCAAGTCGTATTCTTACTTGCACAGTGACCTAAGAATAAGCTCTGCTTGCTGAGGCCATTATAGTCAACAGCAATGGAGGCTGACAACTAGAAAGGTTCTCTTCTTATTTTTCTGAGAGTTTTTCTTTTTTTTTAATCAGGAATAAGGGAGTATTGGATTTTTATCAAATTCCTTTTCTGTATCTATTGACATAATCCTGTGATTTTTCTTTTCCTTTATTTTACCTATGTAAAATAAAAATATTACATTGGATGTTTTTCTAATGTTGAATAATTTTTGCTTACCTGATATGAATCCCAATTGGTCATGATGTATTACTTTTCTTGATATATTGTTGGAGTCTATTGGCTAGGATTTTGTTGAAGATTTTTGCATCTATATTCATAAGGGATATTGATTTGCAGTTTTCTTTTCTGGTGGTATCTTTGCCTGGTTTTGGTTTCAGGGTTATACTTACTTCATAAAATGAATTTGTGAGGATTCCATCCATTTCTATGTTCTGGAATAGTTTGAGTGAGATTGGTGTCAGCTCTTTTCTAAATAATTGGTAGAATTCTCTAGAGAAACAATCCAGGCCAGGACTTTTTTTGTGCTGGTAATTTTTTTATGACCCGTACAATTTCTTCATTTGCTATGTGTCTATTCATATTTCCTAACAATTTGTGTTTTCACAGATTGTTAGGAAATATGAAATCTAAGTTTTCCAATTTGTTGGAGTACAGTTCTTCATGTTGTTGTTATTGTTAGGCATTGTCAAGTCATTTTCAACCCATAGCGACCCCATGCACAGCAGAACAAAATACTGCCCAATCCCGTGCCAGCTCCATGAACCCTACTATACCTGAGCCCATCATCACAGCCACTGTGTCAATCCACTTCATTGAAGCCCCCCCCCTTTCAACAACCCTCTACCCTACCAAGCAGGACATCCTTCTCCAAGGAATGGTCCCTGCTGACAACATGACCAAAATAGGTGAGATGAAATCTGGCCATTCTTGCTTCCAAGGAGCCTTTCAGGTGCACTTCCTCCAGGACAGATCTGTTAGTTCTTTTAGCAGTCCATAGTACTTTCAACATTCTTTGCCAGCACCATAACTCAAAAACATCAACTCTTCTTCAGTCTTCCTTATTCATTGTCCAGCTCTCACATGCATATAAGGCGATTGGAAATATCATGACTTGTGTCAGGCACACCTTAGTCCTCAAGGAGACATCCTTGCTCCTCAGCACTTGAAACAACTCCTTCGTGATTGACTTTCCCAATGCTACACATTGTCTAATGTCCTGACTGCTGCTTCCATTGGCATGCAGAACCAAGCAACGTGAACTCTTTGACAACCTCAATCTTCTCTCCATTTATTGTAATGTTGCTTATTGGTCCAGTTGTGAGGATTTTTGCTTTCTTTATATTGAGACATAATCCATACTGCAGACTGTATTCTTCAACCTTCATCAGTAAGTCCTTCAAGTCATTCTCACTTTCAGCAAGCAAAGTTGTATCCTCTGTGTATCTCAGGTTTTTAATGATTCTTCCTCCAATCCTGATGCCACATTTTTCTTCATATAGTCCAGCTTCTCAGATTATTTGCTCAGCATATAGATTGAATGAGTATGGGGAAAGGATACAACCCTGACACACTCCCTTCCTGATTTTAAACCATGTAGTGTCCCCTTGTTCTGTTCGAATGACAGCCTTCTGGTCAAGGTGCAGGTTCCTCATGAGTACAATCAAGTGTTCAGGAATTCCCATTCTTCTCAATGTTATCCATAATTTGTCATGATCCACACAATCAAAAGCATTTGCATAGTCAATAAAACACAAGTAAACATTTTTCTGGTATTCTGTGCCTTGAGCCAAGATCCATCTGACAACGGCTTTGATATCCCTTGTTCCACGTCCTCTTCTGAATCCAGCTTGCACCTCTGGAAGTTCTCTGTCAATATACTGCTGCAAGTGTTTTTGAATTATCTTCAGTAAGATCTTACTTGTGTGCAATATTAATGATATTGTTCTATACTTTGCACAATCTGTGGGATCACCTTTCTTTGGAATGGGTACAAATATGGATCTCTTCCAGTCAGTTGGCCAGGTAGCTGTCTTCCAAATCTCTTGGCATAACCAAGTGAGTGCCTCCAATGGGGCATCCATTTGTTGAAATATCTCAATTGGTATTCTGTCAATTCCTGAAGCCTTGTTCTTCGCCAGTTCTTTCATTGCAGCTATGACTTCCTCCTTCAGTACCATTGGTTCTAGATCATATGGCACTTCCTGAAATGGAGGAAGATCAACCAGTTCCTTTTGGTACAGTGATTCTCTTTATTCCTGCCATCTTCTCTTGATGTTTCCTGCATCATTCAATATTTTGCCTGTAGAATCTCTCAATATTGCAAGAATTTTTCTTCAATTCTTTCAGGTTGAGAAATGCTGAGCACATTCTTCTCTTTTGGTTTTCAAACTCCAGGTCTTTGCACATTTCATTATAATAATTGGTTTTGTCTGCTCGATCTGCTCTTTAAAATATTCTGTTCAGCTCCTTTATTTTGTCATTTCTTCCATTGGCTTTAGCTTCACTCTGCTCAAGGGCAAGTTTCAGAGTCTCTTCTGTCATCCATTTTGGACTTCTCTTCCTTTCTTCTCTTGCTTTCTTCGTGGATAATGTTCTTGATATCTTCCCACAATTCTTCTGGTTTTTGGTCATTGGTGTTCAATGAATCAAACTTATTCTTTAGATGATCTCTAAATTCAAGAGGGATATATTCAAGATCATATTTTGGCTCTCTTGGACTTATTTTAATTGTCTTCAACTTCAAGTTGAACTTGCATATGAGCAGTTGATGGTCTGTTCCACAATCAGCTCTTGGCCTGGTTTTGGCTGAAGATATTCAGCTTTTCCACCACCTCTTGCCACAGATGTAGTCAATCTGATTCCTGTGTGTTCCATCTGGTGAAGTCCACGTGTAGAGCCACTGTTTGTGTTGTTGCAAAAAGGTGTTTGCAATGAACAAGTCATTGGTCTTGCAAAATTTTACCATGCAAGTTCCAGCATCATTTCTGTTGCCAAGGCCAAATTTTCCAACTACTGGTGATTCTTCTTTGTTTCCAACTTTTGCATTCCCATCACCAGTGATAACTAACATATCCTGATTGCATGTTTGGTCAATTTCAGACTGTAGAAGTTGATAAAAATCTTCAATTTCCTCATCTTTGACTTTGGCATTTGGTGCATAAATTTGAATAATAGTCATATTAATGGGTCTTCCTTGTAGGCATATGGATATTATCCTATCACTGACAGCATTGTACTTCCGGATAGATCTTGAAACATCCTTTGTGATGATGAATGCCACACCATTCCTCTTCAAACTGTCAAATTAGAGCTTTATATAGACAAAGGAAGTTTCAGAGGTCCTGCTACAAAGAAGTGAGGAGAACACATATCCCCAAAATGCAGATTCTAAAAGAATTCAGTACTAAAATAACTAAAAGGCCAAAACACATTCTATGGGGTTTTGGGAAAGAGGTAGAAAATAAATGAAAACAAATCCCTATGGAAAGAGAAGTTTCTGAGTTTCAGATTACAAATATAATAGGATACCTCACATTCAAGAGAAAAAAAAAAAAATAGGCATACAAGAACATAGGAGAAAATGGCTCAATTAAAAAAAAAAAAAAAACTATGAAAAAGAAGAAATTAGCTGTGTGGAGGTCAGGTTAATTGGAAAAATAGAGGACCTCCATTCAACAATGTTAAATTATTCATAAAAAGTGAAGAACACAAAGAAAAAAAAATAGTCAAAGATTAGGAAACAAAGTGAAAATATCAATAGGAGATATAACATATTAAAAAGTACAAAAGAGAAATACTGGAATTGAAAAATGAAATAACCAAATTGTAAAATGAAAGAGATGAAGTCAAGAGTAGGTTCAAATAGACAGAAGACAGAATAAGAGAAATAGGAGATAAGGTAAGTGGACTTATCAAGTCCCAAAAGAAAAGAACTAAGAAAAGTGAAAACAGCCAAATGAAACTATGGGATATGATTAAGAAATCCAAACCTGGCACAGAACTAATTACCCATATGAACCATAGCCTCTTTTAACCTGAGTTCAGAACTAGATGGTGCCCAGCTACTAGTACCAATCAATCTGATCAAGGACACAACAGAAAGTCCTGGATAGAAGGGGATAAAAATATAGAGCAAAATTCAAATTCTTAAAAAAGAACAGATCTACTAAACTGATAATGTTTAGAGGAACCTCTGAGACTATTGCCCTAAGATACTCTTTGAACTTGGAACTGAAACTAGTTCTAGGTCATATACAATCAAAAAATTAATTGATTGATCACACCTGTGAGTAAAGTGCTCTATCAAACTATCTGAGATCAAACATTCAACACTTACTCATAAGCAAAGATGAGAAGGCAAGGAGGGGAAATGAAGATAGATCAAAGGAAAAAGAACAAACAGAACACAAATAATGAGGTTGCTCACTCATTGTGAAATGGTACAATGGCATAGAACAATTTGGAAAAAAAAAATATTAAATGGGAACCTAATTTGCTGTGTAATTTTTTACCCAAAACACAACAAAATATTTAAAATAAATAAGTAAATCCAACATTGGAATTACATTAGAGCAGGACAGGAAGATAGTGATAGAAAGAATTCTCCAAGAAAAACAGCAGAAAATTTCCCAAAATTAAATAAGGAGTTGAAATTACCAAATTAGGAAGTTAAGCAAACTCTAAGTAGATGGAAAACAAAAAGATCTACACCAACACACACTGTAATAAAATTCTTGAAAACCAATGACAAGGATAGAGTTCTGAATGTAGCAAGAGAGAAGCACAGTACAACATATAAGGGGCACTCATTAAGAATTAGTGTAGATTTCTCCTCAGAAACACTGGAGGTCAAGATAAAACAGAGCAACATATATAAGAATTGAAGAAAAGTGACTGTCACCCAAAAATTCTTTACCCAACAAAGTTGACATTAAAAAATGTGGGTGAAATCAAGACTTTCTCAAATAAACAAAACTTGTGAGAATTTATCATTACCAGATCTGAATTGAAAGTATTTCTTAAGGAAGGTTTTCAGTAGAACCAAAAGAACACTAGATACTTGGTTCTGCACAGGAAAAAGAAAAAAGATAGAAAGATTTCCAATAAAGGTAATGACATGGCCATGTGTATGACATCTTCAAGAAGTAAACTTAGTAGTTAAGTTTCACATGCACCACATGCAACATAACATCAAGTGTGTAAGAAAATAAGTACAGAATTAACCTAATAGTAGTAAGATGTATAATGATGTTATTGAATTCACAGTAACAGAAATAAGGGAAGGAGGAGAAAATAGAAATTGAGTTTGAGTACCTTAGTGTTGTATGTTCCTGCTCTTTGTATGTTAAATGTTGGCAACAAGTTAAAATAAGTTGATACAGTTGTAAGTTGTTAAATAAAATATTTGTGGTAGCCACTAAGAAAATATTTAGAAAATATACACAAACCAAAAAAATGAAGCTCACTACCATCAAGTCGGATCCGACTCAGTATCAGAGGCAGTATCACTATGGAAGTAGATTACCCAAATTTCCTTCCAAGAAATAAGAACCTAGAGGACTTAAACTACACCATTGGCCAATTAGACCTAATAGACTAATGTAGAACACTCCACCCATCATCAGAACAATACACATTTTTCTCCTGTGTACATGATAACAGACAATATATTAAGACACAAAACATGTCTCAACAAACTTAGAAAGACTGAAAATATAAAAAGTATTCTCTCTTACAACAAAGAAATGATGTTAGAAATTTAGCAGAAGTAAAACAAACAAACAAAAAACACAAACGCATAGAAAATAAACAGTGCACTACTAAACAACTTCTGGGTGATAGACTAAATCAAGAGAGAAATTGAAAAATACCTGGAGATAAATGAAAATGAAAATACAGTATACCAAAATTCATGAGATGCAGAGAAGGCAGCCCACAGAAAGAAAATTATACCGACAAATATTTATATTAAAAAAGTATAAAGCTTTCAAATAAATAGTGTTACTTTTCAACTTGAGGAATTAGAAAGTGAGGAGCAAACTAAACCTAAAGCTAACAGAAGAAAAGAAATGATAAAAATCTGAGCTGAAACAAATAAAATAGAGACTAGAAAAAACAATAGAATCAACAAATGCAGAAATTTTTTCTTTGAAAAGATCAAAATAATTGACAAAAAAAAAAACGAGAGAGGATGACATAACTGAAATAAAACAAAAACAGAAACATTGCAACTGACCCAATAAAGGTAAAAATGATAGTAATAGAATAATATGAACAACTATAGGAGCTATGTTGGCACAGTGTTTAAAACATCTGTCTATGAAACAAAAGGTCAGGGGTTCAAACCCACCAGCCATTCCATGGGAGAAGCATCAGTCTGCTTCTGTAAAGATTTATAGACTTGGAAACCCTATGGGGAAGTTCTACTCTGTCCTATAGGGTTGCTATGAGTCAGAATCTACTTGATGGAAGTGGACTTGACTTTTGTTTGTTTGTTTATGAACAACTATATTCCAACAAAATTGATAAGTTACATGAAAACTATAAATCCCTAGATGCATATCACCTACCTAAATTGATTTAAGAGGAAATAGAAAACCTTAACAGACCCATAACAAGTGAAACAATTGACTCAGTTCTAGCTAAAGCAACAATGCAAGAAAAAGAAATAAAATGTACCCAAATTGAAAAAGATGTATCAAAACAATCCATTATTCACAGGTGACATGGTCCAATATAGAGAAAAATCAAAAGAACTTTCTAAAAATGTCTTCAGCTAATAGGAGATATTTAGTAAATTGACAGGATACAAAAGCAAGAAGTAAAAGTAAATTGGGTTTCTATATACCAGCAATGAAATTTGAAGAGAAAATTTTTGAAAATAATTCTATTTACAATAGTATCTAAGAGGATAAAATGAAATGAGTCAAGCACTTAAATGCTAAATCTAAAGCCGTATACAGTTCTTGTAAGAAAATATAGGAATGAAGTTATAAGACCTTTTTTTTAATGATAAATTATCAAACAGCGATGAAAGCATGAGCAGTAGAAGACAAAACAGATAATGTGGCCTCATAAAAATCAATAACATTCACTAAAGGACTATCAAAAGAGTAAAAAGACAATCTAAAGATTTGGAAATCTTCAGAAACAATATATTTGAGAAAGGTCTAACAACTAAAATATATATATAAATAGTATACTACTTTACAGCAAAAAGATAAATAACCCAATCAAAAATGGGCAAAGTACATGAACAGACACTTCACCAAAGAGAATATTCAAATGGATAATAAACACATGAAAAGATGATGAACTTCTTCAGCCATCGGAGAATAACAGTCAAAACTTCAGTAAGATAATATTTCAGTCCCACTAGGACTGCTAAGATAAAATGCAAAGAAACACAGAGAGCAACAAATGTTGGTGAGGATGTGGGGAAATTGGAATACTTTTTCATTGCTGATGAGAGTGCAAAATAATGCAGCCATTGTGGAAACAAAGTAGCAGTTCCTCGAAGAACTAAAAATGCAACTACTATTAGCTCTGGTAGCATAGTGGCTAAGGCACTTGACTGCTAACCAGAAGGCTGGCGGTTCAAACCCACCAGCCACTCCTCGGAAGGAAGATGGGGCAATCTACTTCCGTAGTGATACTGCCTTGGAAACCCAAGAAGGGGTCGCTATGAGTCGGGTTCGACTCGACGGCACATAACAACAACAACAACAACAATTATGATCCCAGTGTTAGGACTATTACCAAGGGAATTGAAATTAGTGGCACAAATAGACATACACACACCAATATTTCATTGCAGCTCTATTTACAGTACATGAGTAGGAACAACTTAAATGCCTACCAACGAATAAACTTTAAATAAACTATAATACTTAGATACAAAGGATTACTACTCAGCAAGAAAGAGAAATGAAGTTCTGATATATGCTACAATATGGGGAGAGCTTAAAGTCATTATGCTGAGTGAAATAGGTCAATCACAAAAAGACAAATATTAAATGATCTCACTTATATAAAAAGGCAAGAACAGGCAAATGTATATAGAGCAAAGTTAATTAATGGTTACCTGGGATGGATGGGTGGCAGGGGAAATGTGTAAATTTTTGTTTATGAAGCACTTAGTTTCTGTTTATGGTGATAGAAAATTCACATTGATTAATGGTAATGGTTGTTCAGATGAGTAAGGCAATTGATGTCAATAAACTGTATACCTATGAAAAGCTGAATTAGTAAATGTTGTATGATATATATTTCCATGGGGGAAAAAAAAAAAAAAAGAATCAGCTTCTTCCAAACATCTCACTGAACTGGTATCTTGCTTTGGAGGCTTAGATCATGGTTTTGTGAGATATCTGAGTCAATTGCCTATTATCATTTTTATTGTCTTTTTTCCACCTCTTTTCTACCTCCTATTTATTGTGTAATACCTGGGTCTTAAAAGCATGCAAATGGCCATCCAATGTGCAATAATTGATCTCTATTCTCCTGGAAGAGCAGATTCAGGAACAGGAGAAGGAAATGCAAAGTGTGGCTAATTGCTTCCATGAAAAACTGCTTCACTTGCTATGAGACAAAAAGTAGATAGTATGCAGCTACCATTACAGAATATTTTGATCAAATATTCCATAGAAGAATCTTGATCCGCTGATGCTGGGAAGATGGCAGACTAGCTAGAAGGACTGCACAGACCCTCTTCAACAAAGAAAAGGGAAACCAATTGACACAGACACAGAAGTTAATCTTGGACCCCTGAGCCTTGAACAGAAGGATACAGAAGTTGACTAAACCCCAACTAGCAAAAGAATTTGCGTGAAAATACCAAAAAAGGAGATGATACATGGAGCTGCGGTCTGGCAGGGACCTGAGCTCCCCTAACGGCACAAACGACTTGGACATTCCCTAGTGGCGGTAGGACTTAAGAATTAACCTAAAAATCCCCTGCTAGCCAGGGTCCGTGTGGAGGACTGTGTACAGTGGCTAGGGAACAAACTGGGGAAGGTGAGGAGAAAGGTGGGCTGAGTGGTAGACTTTTGCCGGTCCGGAGGACGCTGGCATGTTGTACGTTTAAAAAAAAGTGGGTTGGCTATTTTGGATATTTAAAGAGACAGTGCTCTCACAGAATCCAGTGGTCGTAAGACTTAAGAATTAACCTAAAAAACCCCTGCTAGCCAGGGTCTGCGCGAAGGACTGTGTACAGTGGCTAGGGAACAAACGGGGAAAGTGAAGAGAAAGGTGGGCTGAGTGGTAGACTTTTGCCGGTATGGAGGACGCT
>NW_006921733.1:5346690-5373914 GCF_000298275.1 Orycteropus afer afer
TTATCTTCTGTGTCTGTGTTAATTGGTTTCCCTTTTCTTTGTTGAAGAGAGTCTCTGCAGTCCTTGTGCCTAGTCCGCCATCTTGCCGGAACTCCCCTTGGAGTTAGTTTTTGTGTGTAGTGTGAGGTATGGACCTTGTTTCATTTTTCTGCAAATGGGTCTCCAGTTTTGCAAGCACCATTTGTTAAACAATCTCTTCTCCATTTAATGGATTTTGGCCCTTTGTCAAAGATCAGCTGACCATAGGTCAATGGATCTATTTCTAGGTTCTTAATTCTATTCCACTGATCTTTGTGTCTGTCACTCTACCAGTAACAGGCAGTTTTGATTATTGTCACCTATGGTTTCTTGAAGTAGTCTTTTATAGTTTTCTTTGAACAGGTCTTTTGTGTCCCTGGTAAGATTTATTCCCAAAGATTTTATTTTTTTGGTAGCTATTGTAAACGGTGCTCTGGTAGCATAGTGGCTAAGACAATTGCCTGCTAACCAGATGGCTGGTGGTTCAAACCCACCAGCCACTCCTCGGAAGGAAGGTTGGGCAATCCTACTTTCATAGTGATACTGCCTCGGAAACCCAAGGAGTGGTCGCTATGAGTCGGGGCCGACTCAACAGCACATAGCAACAACAACAACAACAACATTGTAAACGGTATTGATTTCCTTATTTCTTTTTCAGCAAACTCTGTGCTGGTGTAGAGGAATCCATCTGATTTTTATATGTTGATCTTGTATCCTGTCACTATGCTAAATTTCTCAATTAGTTCCATTAGGGTATTTTTGTTTGTTTTGCTTTGTTTTTAACTGAGTGTCTTGACTTTTCTATGTATAGGATCATATCATCAGTAAATAGGGATAGCTTGACTTCTTCCTTAAATTTTTGGATGCCTTTGATTTCCATTTCTTGCCTTATTGCCCTGGCTAGGACTTCCAATACAATGTTGAATAAAGGTGGTGATAGAGGGTATTCTTTTCTGTTTCCTGTTCTCAAGGGTAATGTTTTCAGTCTCTCTCCATTGAGAATAACGTTGCTGTTGGTTTGGCATATATGTGCTGTATTATGTTGAAAAATTTCCCTTTTATTCCAATTTTGCTGAGAGTTTTTATCAGGAAATGGTGTATTTTATCAAATGCCTTTTCTGCATCTATTGGTATAGTCATGTTGTTCTTTTCCTTTGTTTTATTTATGTGATGGATGATGTAGATTGCTTTTTTTTTGATGTTGAACCATCCTTGCATTCCTAGTATGAACTGCATTGGTCATAATGCATTATTTTTTTCTTATGTTGATGGAATCCATTGGCTAGGATTTTGATGAAAATTTTTGCATCTATATTCATGAGTGATATTGGTCTATATTTCTCCTTTTGAGTGATATCTTTGCCTGGTTTTGGTATCAAGGTTATGCTTGCTTCATAAAAGATGGGAGTATCCCATCCTTTTTTTATGTTCTGGAATAGTTTGAATGGATTAGTGTCAGTTTTTCTCTGAATGTTTGGTAGAATTCTCTGGTGAAACTGTCTGGGCCAAGACTTTTTGTGTGTGGGTAATTTTTTTATGACCTATTCAATTTCTTCATACGTTAATGTATCTGTTCAACTTTTCCATCTCAATCTGTGTCAGTTTAGGTAAGTGGAGTGGTGTGTTTCCAAAAATCTGTCAATTTTGTATAGATTTCACATTTGTTGGAGTACAGTTCTTCATAATATCCCGATATTGTACTTTTTATTTTGGTTGGTTCTGTTATGATGTTGCCCATTTCATTTCTTATTCATATTATTTATTTTTCTCTCCCCTTTTTCCTTTGTTAAATTTGCCAGTGTTTTGTCAATTTTATTAGTCTTTTAAAAAATCCAACTTCCAGTGTTGTTTATTTTTTCTATTCTTTTTCTATTTCTGTTTCATTGATTTCTGCTCCAATCTCTATTATTTCCTTTCTTCTGGTGACTGTAGACTTTTCTTGCTGTTCTTTTTCTAATTATTGGAGATATTGGCTTGAAGTATTGATTTTGGCTCTTTCTTCTTTTTTGATGTGTGCGTTTATTGCTATAAATTGGCCTCTGATCACTGTTTGTGTTGTGTCCTAAATATTTTGGTATATTGTGTTTTCAACCTCATTTGGTTCAAGGATTTTTTTTTATTTCTTCTATTACCCAGTCATTCTTAAAGAGGTTATTGTTCAATTTCTATGTGTTTGCTTTTTTTCTATTGATTTTCCCTTTGTTGATTTCTAGTTTTATAACATTGTGCTCTAAGAACCTTTGCAGTATTTCAATTAATTTTATTAAAGCTTGCTTTATGGGCTAACATATGATCTATCCTGAAGAATGTTCCATGTGCACTAGAAAAGAATGTATATTGAGCCATTGTGGGTGAACAGCTCTCTAGATACCTGTAAGTTAAAATTGGTGGTTTGTAATGTTTAGCTGTTCTGCATCTTTTCTGAGTTTCTTGCCAGTTGTTCTACCTTTCTTTGAATGTGGTATATTAAAGTCTCCTACAATGACTGTGGAGTCATCTATTTGTCTTTTCAATTCTGTTAATGTCTGATTTGTGTATTTTGGGGCTCTTTCATTGGGTCCATAGATATTTATTATGTTATATCTTCTTGTTTCATTGATCCTTTAATCATTATCTAATCTCTTCCTAACATCTTAGGGTAGTTTTTGTCTTAAAATCCATTTTATCAAAATTAATATTCTCACCTCTGCTCTCTTTTGGTTGCTATTTGCTTGATATATCATTTTACAACCTCTGATTTTTATGTTATTTTTGTCTTTGCCTGTAAGGTGTGTCCCTTGTAGACAGCACATTGGTGGGTTATGCTTTCTTATTCAGTCTGCAACTCTCTGTCTCTTGAATGTTGCATTTAATCCATTGGCATTTAGTGTATTTATTGACAATTAGGAATTGGTTGCTGTCATTTTGTTATTTTATTTATTTATTATTTGTTTGTTTGTTTGTTTATTTTTGTGGTGTTCCTGATTTCTTTGTTCTGTATACTTTTCTGTGCTGAGCTCATTATGTTTATGAATCATATTATCATTTCCTTCTCTGCTGTTGTTTTAGTATTTTCTAAATATTTGTGTTTGTCTTTTTTTTTTTTTTATTGTGATGTGAAGAGTTATTTTTCTTTGAGGTTACTCTGTGATTTATGTTTTTTTCCCTGAGTTTAGAGCAGTCTTTTCTATCTCACAACTTTCTTGACTTCCTCACCATCTAAAAATTCTCTAATTACACTATTTTGTTCCTCTTTTCGGTTTGTAGTTAATCTGCATTTGCCATTTGATGCCTCTCATTTCCTATTTACACTCTTGTAAGCTTACTTTACTTTGGATACTTCCATAACTGGGTTGTTTCTGGTTATGTCATCATACATATTAATGGTCATTTGTTATTTGCTATTATTGGTTTTCTGTTGAAATGATTCCTTTTAGTATCTCTTGCAAAGTTGTTCTGGTTTTAAAAAAATCCTTTTATTTCTGCTTATCTGGAAATCTCCAAATTTCACCTTTATATTTGATGAACTGTTTTGTTGGATATATAACTCTTGTTTGGAAATTTTTCTCTTTCAGAGTTTTATATATACCATCCCATTGCCTTCTCTCTTGAATGGTTTCTACCGAGAAATCAGAGCTTATTCTTATTGGTTTCCATTTGAAGGTAACATTTTGTTTTTCCCATGCTGCTTGCAGGATTCTTTTTTGTCCTTGGTTTTGGTGAGTTTGATGATACGTCTTGATGATTCTCTTTTTGGGTCTATCCTGTTTGGGGTTCATTAGTCTTCCTGAATGGATATATTGTCATCTTTCATCATGTTAGGAAAGTTCTAACAAATCTTGGACAATTTTCTTAGTTGTTTTATTTTTCTCTTACTGTTCTATAATTCCAATTACACATAGGTTATTCCTTTCGATTATATCTCATATGAATCTTAGGCTTTCTTCATTTTGTTTTGATCTTTTTTCTGACTATCCCTTTCCAAAGAAGTATTCAGGTAATTGTCTGCAATCTCATTAATTCTGTCATCCATTGATTTGATTCTACTCCTTTGCCCTTTTGATGTGTTATCTATTTCTGAAAATTTAGTATTAATCTTCTGGATTTCTGTCTGTAGATTTAATATCATTTCTAATTTTTCATTTATTTCATCATTTTGTTCTTATATTTTCTTCTGAAATTGTTCTAGGGTTTTGTCTGTGTTTTCCTTAATTTCATCAGTGTTTTCCTTGATCTGTCTCTCAATCCATTGAATGTATCTTTTGAATTCCTTATCAGGGCCTTCCAATGCTTCTTCCTCAGGGATATGTTCTAAGTATATATCCTGGTTTACTGTTTCTACTGCTTTATCTTGCTTCTTTGTGTCTACTGTGATGATCTATTTTCTCTGAGACTTTGTGACTTTGTTGTATTTATATTGAATTTTTGATTGTATGTTGGAATGATTTGCCCAAGTTTTTTTTTTTTTTTTTTGGATGTATGTGAGTAAGCAGAGTACTATACTCCTCTATTCACTAGTTGGCAGGACTTATGCACTCACCACCTGTCTCCAGGTGGATAGAGAATGAGAGTGACTGCACAGGTCTCTGTTAACTCTTTGTGAAGGGTAGTTAAGGGAAAGTCAGGTTCTTATTGGTGGTCATATATCATTGGCAGTTGGTGTGGAAGGAAGTCGTGGGTCAGTAACTGGAGCTGTAGGCATTGTGGATGTGGTTGGTTCAGATGGGCATGTCGTTGTCTCTCATTCATTTAGACAAAAAATAAAAAAGTAAAAAAATAAAAAAACCACCAAAAAGGTAAAAGCAAGAGGTAAAAAAACACATACCACAAAAACACACAGGAACAATCACCTTAAAAAGAAAAAAATAGAAGAAGAAGAAGAAGAAAAAAAATAGTAAAGGCAAAAAAAAAATGAGAGAAAATATTTAAAGAAATATATTAAAAAGCCAAAATTAATATGAATAGAAAAATGAGGAAAAAAAAACACACTCACAATATATGAGGAGAGAGGATAGGAGAAAGGAGGTAGAGTAGGAGAATAATGAAGCAAAAAATGGGAAAAATGCAAAAAGAAAAGCAAGGAATGGGGAGAACAAGAAAGAAAAAAAAAAAAAAATGGGAACCAGGAAAAGGGAAGACAGAAAAAGCTGAAAACTAGAACCTGAGAAGTAGGAAAGAAGAACGAGTAGTAATAAAAAGGATTAAAAAAAAAGGTAATAATTTTAAAACAGACAAAAACAAACAAACTGAAAAAAGAAGAAAATATCTGGGCAAGATGGGCCAGGGCACCCAGGTCTGTCAGATCACACAGACTGGGTTAGAATTCCTGCTGGCCAGATGGTGGGTGGGTGTGAGGGATGGCTGAACCTCCATTCATTCACCAAGAGGATGTGGGGCATAAGAGTAACAAGGGGAATGCCACACTTTTCCAGCCCTCAGTGTCTAGGATGTTCTTGCAGTGCCCCAGCAAGTGGAGCCTATTATAAGGTCCCTGGATTCTGAGAGAATCTCTCACTTTGAGTATCCAAAATGGTTGAACCACCTGTAAACATTCAAAATGGCTGCACCCTTCATAGAGTCAAAAGTCCATAGCTCAGCCTGTCTCCCTCTTCACTCCTTTACCTTTTATTCTTCAGCCAACAGTACAGTCCTCCATAAAGCCCGTGGCTAGCAGAGTTGATTTTTAGATTGATTCTTCGATCCTCATACCACTTGGTGATATCCAAGCTGTCTGTTGTATCAGGATTGCTAAGAGTCTGCAGCTGTTTATGTATCCTTCTCAGTGTTTTCACACAGGTTCTTCTACTAGTTCGGGTTTAGTTCACTTCTATATTCTTCTTTTCAAAGTTCAGGGTACCAGGATTATATTCTGTATCTGTGTTAATTGGTTCCTCTTTTCTTTGTGTGAGAGAGTCTGTATAATTTATCTGCCTATTCTGCCATCTTACTGGAACACCCCAACATTTACTTTTCCTTCTTAAACACATATTGCATTCTGCAGTATTTACTGTATTGTGTAGCTTGCCAGGAGCTCTGGTAGTGTAGTGCCTAAGGCACTTGACTGTTATCCAGAATGCTGGCAGTTCAAACCCACCAGCCACTCCTCTGAAGGAAGGTTAAGCAATCTACTTCTGTAGTGATATTGCCTCTGAAACCCAAGGAATGGTCACTATGAGTCAGGTCTGACTCAACAGCACACAATAACAGTATAACATAGTTTGCTAGTTGTAGAAAAACTGTGAACTGAAAAAAAAAATTCACATCATATATCTAAAGATCAAATTTTCATGATAAAAAATACGTCAAGGTTGTTTGGTTTTGTCATGAATAGACTAAGTTAAATTAACCTACAGAGAACTGCCATCTTAAGAGATATTTCAGACAGAAATCTTTTCAATAATAAGAGTCTGGGTTATTCTTTGAAATTCCAGAGATGCTTGAAATATTCTACTTCGGAGAAACTCATAAAGCAATTTCTATAGGGAATACTGCAAATCTTCAAGAATTTGTTTTAAAAAGTTAAATGTTGTTAGATGTCATCAAGTCTATTTGAATTCACAGTGACCCCTTTGTGACAGAGTAGAAACACCCCAATGGGCTTTTTAATCTGTACTCTGTATAGGAGCAAATTGGCAGATCTTTTTCCTGCAGAGCCACGAGGTGGATTTACTCTGCCAACCTTTCAGTTAGCAGCCAAACACTTAAACATCGTGTCACCAGGATTCATTTATTTTAAAATAGACAGAAGTTGAGCATACACTGCCATCCACTCAGGAGGCCCAGGGCCGGTGATTTGTAACCAGAGAATTCTACAGCATAGGTGGTTTGGGAAATTCAGAGTTTGATTTTTAAAAATTACTGCCTGAAGCAAATTCTTTAATTCTTTCTTCTCATTCATCTTCTTGTTCATGCTCTTCTTAACAATTGGCCTTTCTGAACTATGTCTATTTCAGAGGTCCAGCAAACTCTACTGCAGATCTAGATAAGAGTCTTAAGAAAACTTAGTCACAGGAAAATTGTCAGTGATTATTTAAGGAGCTCTGATATTGTGGGTCACTATGAGTCAGATTTGACTTGATGGCAGTGAGTTGGGTTGGATACTGTGGTGCCTAAGGCATTTGATGGCTAACCAAAAGATTGGTGGTTCAAATCCACCAGCTGCTCCATGGATCTGCAAAGATTTACTGTCTTGGAAACCCAAAGGGGATTGCCATGTTTTGGAATCCACTGGGTGGAAGTGAGGTGTTTTGTTTGTTTGTTTCTTAATAGCATCAGCACATTGGGCCTGTGCAGGGGATGAGGAGGATGGTATGTAAGAGAAAATTCAAGAATGTTAGTGAGGGAGCAGCCTTCACTGAGTGAAGTGGATTAGAAAAGTAAAGATCACATTTACATATTTCACAGGTAACATAAAAAGAAGCCTCCTGCAGTAAATTCTCATATGCTCACCACTTGCCACTGTAATGCTTTATGCCTTTAACAAAGGAAATTTATAACTTTAACAAAAGAAAGAGAAGGGTCAGACATTGGTGTAGAAGATCAGAGAATAAAGAATATGTCCAATAATTTCAGGACATGTGCTGGCAGAACATCTAGCAACAACCAGTTTCTGCCTTTGATCTAGGGTGACAACAGCAGTAAATTAACACCTATCTTCTACTAACTCAATGGGATATCTTTGTTTTTCTAGGTCTCACAAGCTTACCTCCCTTAATAGGGTGCAGTCTCCACACTTTTCTGTCACTTTCTATAAAGAATCCTACTTTCTAAACACCATACAACAACAACAAGCACCCAGAAAATGTTTCTTTTAGATTCTAGAGGACTGGAAAATAAAGATTTTTTAAAAAAATCATTTGCATGTTTATTCAAATTATGTAGACAGATATGCTTGTTGTTGTTGTTGTTATTTGCTATTGAGTCAGATCCGACTCATAGCAACCCCTCCTTGGGTTTCCAAGGCAGTATCACTGCAGAAGTAGATTGCCCCATCTTCCTTCCAAAGAGTGGCTGGTGGGTTTGAACCACCAGCCTTCTGGTTAGCAGTCAAGTGCCTTAGCCATTATGCTACCAGAGCTCCTATGTGTTTATATTACCCAAATAAATAAATAAGTGAAATTCATTTTTCAATAAAAAGACCTAACATCAGCTCAAGGTTTTTTTTTTTGTTTGGATGAAGTTATTGAAACAAATTTCAAAGTCTATATTGTTGTTGTTAGGTGCCATCAAGTTGACTCTGACTCATAATGTACAACAGAACAAAACACTGCTGCTGGTTCCAACACTATCCCCACAATCCTTGCTATGCTTGAACCATCCTTGTAGCCATTCTGTCACTCCACATTGTTCAGGGTCTTCTCCTTTTTCTCTGACCCTCCACTTTACCAGCATGATATGCTTCTCCAGGGACTGATTCTTTCTGAGAGTGTGACCAAAGTAGGTGAGACAAAGTCTGGTCATTTTGGCTTCTAAGAAGCATTCTGGCTGCTCTTCTTTCCAGACAGATTTAAGTGTTCTGCTGGCTGTCCATGGTATTTTCAATATTCTTTGCCAACACCACAATTCAAAGGCATCAACTCTTCTTTGGTCTTCCTTTTTCATTTTCCAGCTTTCACACACATATGGGACAATTGGAAATACCATGGCTTGGGTTAGTTATATCTTAACCTTCAAAATGACGTGTTTGCTTTATAACACTTTTTTAAAGAGGTCTTGCCTAGCAAATTTGCCTTGTGCAATATGATATCTGATTTCTTGACTGCTGTTTCCAGGGTGTTGATAAAACCCCCAAATCTATAGTTTAATCCAAAATCCAGGGTCTCCTTTAAGTTTTCCAAATTCCTCAAAGCCTTTTTATCTGAAAATGTGTGTTTGACTTAAGGGATCAGTCTCTTCTAATAATAGATCTTTATCATCCTTATGACAATTTCTTGAAGGTTCATATTGCTCATTTCTGTGGCAACTACTTTGTTGATATGAAACATCTTTATGAATGTCATTTATTGGGTCCTGAGTCTGTATGACACATTGAACCAATAATTGTTTCATTTTCTACACTATCTCCACTGCCAAATAAGAAATTTTAGTTCTTAAAGTATTTTCTCATGTTTTCTTCCTTAATCATTTTGATTGCTTGTTTAAGAAATGAAATTGCATCAAGGACATCACTTTTCCCAAAAACCTCTGATCCATTTTGTGTATCTCAGTGTTAGCAATCACTTTTTGAAGCAATAGCTTCCTGTAGCTTTTTTTTTTTTAATATTTTGAATGATGCCTTTATCCAGAGGTTCTAGGACTGATGTCCTTGATGGTGTAAAGAAAATAATAATTTATTATTAAACAGGGACAGTCACCAATGAAAAGTAGCATTGTCAACATACAAAAGAATGCTTTGATTTCATTTTTTCCTGCTGTTGCTGGGTTTATAACAACTCTTTGTAAATTGCTCCTGCCATCCAAGTTTTTAATTCCATTTATAATCTATTGAAATCTGATTAATTTTGATATTCTTGAAGAACCATGGTTCCTATCTTTCCAATTAGCCATGTTTTCTGAAATGTCCCATCTGCTAACATGTTCAAGAGGATGGTAAGCTGCTCTGTCAAAACCTTACCCTGCAAACATTTTACCCCACTTAATTTTTGGGGTCCTATTAAAATATGAGGGCTCTGGTGGCATAGTCTCTAAGGCATTTGACTGTTACCTAGAAGGCTGGAAGTTCAAATCCACCAGCCACTCCTCAGAAGGAAGGTTGAGCAATCTACTTCTGTTTTGATACTGCCTCGGAAACACAAGGAGGGATCACTATGAGTCAGATCCAACTGGAGAGAAGTAAGTTTGGTTTTGGTTGTAAAAATACAGCTGTCTCATTAGTGTTTGCAATGTCTTTAGTATCATATCCTATTATGATTTCTTTTAATTCTATGAACAGTTTTGAACAACATCTTTGTTTGACACTGGATAATATACACTGCAAGTGATTCCATGGTTTTGTTTGTTCGTATGTTTGTTTGATTTTTCAAGCTCTGATGCCACCCATTAGACTGATAATGCATCAACTGTTTCCTTTGGCTTTGCTTGCAAGTTTAGGTCCTGAAATGGGATTTTTGGCAGAGGCTTGAAGAAACCATTAAAAAACAGTTTTGCTGATTTCTGCATAATATTAATTCTTTCATTTCTTAATGTTTACATTAATGCTGCTAATGTATTATTCCCTTTACTAGATTTAGTGAAAATAAAGCAACTTATAAGTATCTCTTACCTTCTGCAAAACACATGAATGTTTTCCTTCACTGAAAAAAATTTACAGCCCCCTTTTTTTTTGAAGAACAAAAAGGTAACACTTCAAAGAATAGTTGTACTCAGAGAACAGTAGTAATGCACACTACACACTCACACACAAAAACAATGCAAAAGGAAGTGGAAGAATGGGTTTTCATTTCTGACTCTTGTACCTTTTGAAACTGTTTCTGGTTTTGCATTTGCACTTCCTCAAATTCAGGTAGCAGAGAAGACATCCCACTCTGAATGGCCCCCACAGCTTCAGAGATCCCTGGGGGCCTTGACACCAGCCATTTCTACATTACCTATCTCCTATCCCAGTTTGTTCCTTCATTTAGGAAGACAGTGGTTTAGAAGAGAAATGATATGTGTGGTGCAGTGACCAATGGTTAGTGATAGAAAATTGGCAACTGAAGTAGGGTGATGACAGTTTGTCCCCTCCACATAAAGGTATGTTTTTACCCTTTCTCCTTGAAACTAGTCTACCTTGGGTTACTTTAGCACTATATAAGCATCTAGTTCCCTCCAAAAAATATGCATAATGGTTTTAACACCACTTGATAATTCTTGCCTAAGTGGTGACATAATGATGATTTTTCTAATTCTATCATTTATTTCTTTCCTAAAATTATTAGCTTCTTTCTCCTATAGTAAAAACCTTTCTTTATCACCTATGGGTATTTTGTTCCTCCATCAATAGTTTCTTTCAGAAAAGCAGAATAAAGGTATCAATTTTCAAAGAAATAGTATAATTTTTTTTCTGATTTTCTCTTCGCAGAGTGTGATGGTTAATGTTATGTGTTAAGTTGGCTAGGCTATGATTTGCAGTAGCTCAGCAAACACTGGACTGGCTGCTCTTCCAAATGTAATATAATGTAACCTCCTTCCATGATGTGCTCTGATGTGATCAGCCAATCAGTTGAAAGATGAGTTTTCTTGGGTGTGTATGCAGCCTTCTGTATGTAAATAAATGTTTCAGTAAAGCTCACTTTAAGTGTTCAAGCTCCTCTGTTACTAACAATGTTCCTATAATATTTGAATAGATTTAATGGGAGTTGATTGCATGATAGTACAGCCAGCTAGAAGTGGAACAGACAAGAGAAGGAATGGTAATCTTCAAGAAGCAGTCAGTCAGTCAGCAGGAGTAAGTTAGCTGAACAATTCTTCCTGTTCCACAAGCTGTGCTACAATAGGTATAGGTCCTATGTGATATTTGAGCTATACTTAATCTGGAGGAAAAAAAAAAAAAAACAACTTTGTTTTTCATCTAAAATTCAAATTTAACCAGGCATTTTGTATCTTATCTGGTAACCATACTCTAAAAGCCATTTTCTCCCATGGCTTGGGGAGATGCAGGTTTTCTGTAGTTGCTCTTCTCTCACCTGACATGGGCTGCCTACCTACTGGAAACTTTGCTTTCCTGTTTCTGAAATCTCCATTATTCAATTGGTATTTACCCCTCCTGGATTTCAGGATGAGTAAGATATTATGATATTGATTTCCACATCTCACCTTTTCTTTCTATTTTGAGCTGATCATGCAGTTTCAAAACCTATATTCCTATCCTAAATAACCCAATACAACTAAACTTAAATCTCATTCTGGCATTCACACATCTGACTCTCAGTTCTGGCCAGACTTTTGATTCTAGCCCACTATAATCTGGTTCACACTCCTACTGCCAAAATATAAAATGTTATAACTTCGATAACCTTTAGGCATGCAAAGAATCATGACCTGACATCAGTAGAACTTGTCTTTGTCTTGTATTTTTTCCAAGAATGGTAATAGATTGTACTGAACTACATTTATTTGGCCTTGTGATCATTGACTCTTCTTGGTGTCTGTGTGTATTTGTTTGTTTGTTTTTTAAGTTGTAGGTCATATTGTCTCTTTTCAAATCCATATGAATGTTGACATTTGGCCCATTAACATTAAGACTGAACTTTCTTAACCTTGGCCATACATTAGAATCACTCAGGGAGTTATAGTGATTTTTCTTTCCCTCCCTCACTCCCTCCATCCATCTCTCCTTCCTTTCTTTCCTTTTATTTTATTTCATTATTATTTTTTAGTGTCATTACCATGTTCCACCCCCAGAGAATCTGATTCACTTGGTCTAAGGCTTAGCCTAGACAAATATGTATTTTAATGTCATCCTGCTCATTATAATATTTATTAAACTTTAGAACCAAGAACTTAAAACTGGAAACAATTGGGATGAAACAGCTGAAACTTACTAAGTGTCTACTATTGGCTCATTGAGAGTAGAAAAGATCAATAAAGAGGGGAAGGGGAGCTCTTGGTACATTTTGGTAATAACATTCAAAGCAAAATAAAAAAACTCTAGGCAGATGGAAGAACAAGCAGAGGACCAGGTACCCCTAAAAACAAGACACGTGCATTCAGGCATGAAGTTCTTACATTGGGTGATCAATTTCCCCAGATATTTTATGGAATCAACCTGGTAGTTCCAAAGACCATGAAATGTCCCTAAAGTAGCCATTTTCAATTAGGTTCAAAATTATAATTACATGATCAGTTTCTCTGTCTATTAAAATCAATAATTATATCAAAGTAGCTCTGGGTTATAATACTGACAAGCATCCAAAAATCAGTAGCAATAGATGTGAATCAATCAATGAAAAATAAGAACACTAGCCTGCATGTTCTAATGGTTCATACATGAGATTGTGCTCAAACGGAATGGTACATAAAGTCCCTGCTTCCTGGATAATGTAACTTTAAATGCAATGTTCCCCATGGACTTGTACTTATGTGTACTAATAGACACAACACATCCTCGCAACCTCAGCCAGTTCTTCTAAAATTATCGCCTTTACTCCAGCCCTCTCTTCTTCCTGAAGAAAACAGCATTTCTCTCTTCATATTTTAAAGAACGCTAGAAATATAATAATACAACTTACAGTCATGTTTTTTACATCTATAATACTAAGACTAAAATGAATCCTTCTAATAATTTATTTCCAGAACACAATGAGCTAAGGTGATTAGAGTCCCTTTCTTCTTCTCCCTCTTTTTATCATCATCATCATCATCAAACTTAACACATTTTGAGTAAACAAGAAAAAAGTTGATAGTTGCTACCTTCTGGAAGGTCATAATTAATGAAGACAAGCATAGCTTCATCCATACACATGGGGAATTAGAGACTCTCTAGAGCTACACTTCACCTTGCAATTGTGTAACCATGATTCTCGGTGACAAATAGATTCTCAGTGTTCTTCCGGGGCAATCTTGTGTAGGTAGTTGGGGAAGGTGAGTGCAGTCAAATTTCTGCATTCACAAAGAACAATGTTTAGAGGGAAATTTCAGGGATGAAACCACTTTTCTTCTTCCCTAGAGGATCTCATACAAAGAGTTGGTGTTACCACATCCTTTTGCCAGCTTCTCCCTTAGTAATCCCAGAAGAGGTCATACCCCTTATTCATTTAGGCACCAAAATAAATACTTTGGTTTTAGCAATATCTTGAGGGGGAATTAATTTTACCTCGTTCTGGAAAGACAGGTAGAGGATTTTTCCTTAGGGCTATTTAAAAGAAATGTTATTGTTGTAAAAATATAGATAGTAACACATTACTCGATTTTTAAGAAAAGATACACTGCATAAAAATATTACTGATTCCTCTATACAGCCAGAAAAGAATCTATTTTATTTATGACTATAGACTTAATATGGGAGCTCTGGTGGCTTAGTGCCTAAGGCATGTAACCATTGACCAGGAGGCTGGTGGTACAAACCTACCAGCCACTCCTCAGAAGGAAGGCTGAAGAATCTATTTCTGTAGTGATACTGTCTTGGAAACCCAAGGAGGGTTTGCTATGAGTCAGATAAACTCTACAGCAGTGGGTTTTGTTTTGTTTTTTTATAGACTCAATGTCAGTACCATGCCTGCCCCAAGGTAAGTGCTCAATAACATTTTTGCCAATAAACAAATGAATGAAACTGAAATGGGAAATTTTTGCAAAAAAAAAAAAAAAAAAAGATTTGTTAAAAATTTCATCAAAGCAATGGTTTAAATGTGAATTCTGCAAAATAAAAAATAGATTGCCTAATAAATAGTTTATCTTACACAAAAGCTTAGGAACAACACTTTGTCTCAAAGAGTTTAGAATTCATCCTTCTCAAAGATGCAAAAATTGGCAAAGCACATATTATGAAAAAAGAAAAATAAATCAACATTTTACACGAATATATTTGTTTCTCAGAAAGACACGTAACAAAGTCAATCACTGAGAGGTAGGCAATCTTCACTTAGCTCTATTAACAAATTTAAGTCATGATAATGAAAATTAATATATCAGTGAATAATTTAAATCACTCATGAAAAGTTGAAGTGGGATTGGCATTTTGTCTGTTATATTATACATGAGCAATTTGCAAAATTGTTAACTCATTTCCTGATGTCCATTTATCAATAAATGAGTGAGCTAATATATCTGTGAAGATGATGGCAAGTGGAGGGCTCATCTTGCATTAGCCTTGACTCATCAAAATAAATTTTAAATGTTGCCAGAAAGTTGTCCTCCTTTTGTAAGTGGCTTTGTTGTTGTTAGGGGCTGGTGAATCAATTCTGACCTACAGTGACCCAATATAAAATAGAATGAAACATTTCCCTTTGTCATCTTCACAATCATTGCTTTGTCTGAGCCCAGTGTAGGTCAATTTATCTCATTGAAGTTCTTTCCTTTTTTCACTGACCCTCCATTTTATCAGCTGAAGTTGTCAAAGATTTCATTTCACTTCAATCCACAATCAATGCTCATGGAAGTGACAGTCAAGAAATCAGATGTCATATTGCATTGGGCAAATCTGCTACATAAGACCTCTTTAAAGTGTTGAAGAGTGGTGAGTTTCCAGTAAGATGGTGGGTGAAGTTCCAGTAAGATGGTGGAATAGACAGACAAACTACACAGACCCTCTTCAACAAAGGAAAGGGAAACCAATTAATACAGATGCAGAAGATAATCTTGGAGCCCTGAGCATTCAAAGGAAGGATACAGAAATTGACTAAACTCCAACTAGTAGAAGAGCTTGCATAAAAACAACAAAAAAAAGAGACATATGGAGCTTCACTCTTCATTGATCCTGATGGCATGGGCAATTTGGATATTTCCAAGTGATGTAAGGACCTAAGAATTAAACTAAAAACCAGCCCTGCGAGCCAGGGGCTTCACAGAGGACTGCACTGTTGGTGGTGAATAAAAAGGGAAGCAGTGAAGAAGGAGATGAGGTGAGCTGTGGACTTTTGCCTCTCTGAAGGGTGAAGCCATTTTGAATGTTTACAAGTGGTTTGGCCATTTTGGATACTTAAAGTGACAGCTTTCTCTCAGATTCCAGGGACCTAAGAATAGGCTCCTCTGCTGGGAATTGCAAGGATATTCCAGACACGAATGATCGGAAAGATGCTATATCCCCCTTGTTAATCTTATACCTCACAGCCTCTTGCTGAATGGAGGTGCAGCCATCCTTCACTCCTACCCACTTTCTAGGCCAGCAGGAAGTCCATGCCAGTCTGTGTTCTCTGACAGAGCCTGGGTGCCCTGCCCCACTATGCCCAGATTTTGTTTTTTTAGTTTGTTTATTATCTTTTTAAAATTATTACTATTATTATTAGTCTTTTGTTTCTTTTACTTCTTTTTATTATTATTCTTTATTCTTCCCTTCTCAGGTTCTACTTTTCAGCTTTTTCTCTCTTCCCTGTTCCTGATTACCATTTTTTTTGAAAAATAGGGTTAACCATAATTATCCCTATTTCTTGTTTTTCTGTTTTCATTTTTTCTTCATTATTGTCCTACTCTACCTCTTTTCTCATTTCCTCTTCCCAAGATTCTGTTTTTGTTGTTGATGTTTGTTTTTCCTTTGCTTTCTTTTTTTTCTGGTTTTGATGATTGTTCCTGTGTGTTTATGTGGTGTGTTTTTTGACCACTTGATTTTACTTTTTTTATGGTTTTTCAATCATTCCTTTTGTGTAACTGGGTGAGAAAAAGCAACTGTGCCCACACAACAAACCACATGATCACTTCCTGCAGCTCTGCTTAGTGAGAGCCAACACTTCCTTCTATACTGTTCTGATTACCTAGTGCCACTCCAACAAGAATATACCACAAATGGGATGGCTTAAACAACAGGACTTTATTCTTTTAGTTCAGGAGGCTAGAAGTCCAAGTTCAAAGTGCCAGGCTCTAGGGGCTGTGTGAAAAACCCTTGACATTGGGCTTCAGCCCACTGAAGCTAGAGGCATCTCTTCCCTCAGGCAACTACTAGCTGCTGAGGCTAACAAGCCCAACGTCGACAAATAAAATGGCACAGTCCTGATATTACCAAATCACATGGCAGGCCATTAATTCAAGTCCATTGTAAGTCCCAAGGTAGAGCATGGGATGCTGCTGAACGGTGACATGGCTACATGCAGGGTTCAAGGTACCATAAGCTAGAGACCATTCCCAAGACTTCTCCTTATATACAGGAAGCAGACCATATCCCAAAGGCAGCTACTCAGCTGCCCATGATAGATCCCATCATGGAGTTGATTGCCAGTCTCATCATGGGGAATAATTACTACCAGCTGCCTAGCCACTCAACTAGGCCCAGCCAAGTTGACACACAAATATAACTACCATATCCACCAACTGCCCAATGGTAAACAAACATGGAGAAGAGCCTGACTCACCCTTAACTGCTCTTTACAAACAATTAACAGAGATCTAAACAAAACAATGTCACAATGTCTCAGAGACTGCAGACTATCACAGTCCAGACAAAGAAGCAAGATAAAGTGGTAGACAAGGTAGCAGGACACAGACCCAAAACATGTCCCTGAGAGAGAAGCAGCATTTGAACTTCCTGATAAGGAATCCAAAACAATTACACTTAGGTATCTTCAAAGGATTGAGAGACAGATCAAGTAAAACACTGATAAAATTAAGGAAAACACAGACAAACACTAGAACAATTTTGGAAAAAAAAATGACAAAATAAATGAAAAATGATAAATGATAGAAAATATACAGATAGAAATCCAGAAGATTAACACTAAATTTTAAGAAATAGATAACACATTGAAAACACAAAGGAGTAGAATCACCTGAATGGAAGACAGAATTAATTAACTAGAAGACAAATGCCTGAACCTTTCTTTGATGAAGGTTCAATCAGAAAAAAAAAAAATCAAAACAAAATGAAGAAAGCCTAAGGTTCATGTGGGATATCATCAAAAGGAATAACCTACGTGTAATCAAAATTTTGGGAGCTCTGGTGGCGTAGTGTCAAAAGCATTTGACTGCTAATCACCAGCCACTCCCTGGAAGGAAGATTGGGCAACTTACTTCCATAGTGATACTACCTCGGAAACCCATGGAGGGGTTGCTATGAGTTGAATCCAACTTCACAGCAGTGAGGTGTTTTTTTTTTTTTTTTGTTTGTTTGTTTTTTCTTTTTCTTTTAAATCAAAATTTCAGAACAGGTAGACAAAAAAAAAAAAAAAAAAAAACTACTGAGAAAATTGTCTAAGATTTGTTGAAAGAGAATTTCCCTGGTTTGATGAAAGATGAGAATATGTCCATTCAGGAAGTCCAACAAACCCCAAATAGGATAGACCTCAAAAGGAAATCACCAAGAAATATCATCATCAAACTCATCAAACCCAAAGACAAAGAAAGAATCCTGAAAGCACCATGAGAAAAATGAAAAGTTATCTACAAAGGACAGCCAATAGGAATAAGCTCTGATTTCTCAGTTGAAACCATACAAATGAGAAGGCAATGGGATGGTATATATACAACACTGAAAGAGAAAAATTTAGCACCAAGAATTATATACCTGGCAAAATTGTCCCTCAAATGTGAAGGTAAAATTAGGAGATTTCCATATAAGCAGAAATTAAGGGAATTTGTTAAAACCAGAACAACCTTATAAAAGATACTAAAAGAAGTCCTTTGAACAGAAAACCAATAATAGCAAACAACAGCAGACCATTAACACATATGATAATATAACCCAGAAACCAACACAGTTATGGAAGTATGCAAAGTAAAATAAACTTACAAGATTGTAAATAAGGAACTAGAGACATCCATTGGAAGATGAGGACAGGTACAAAGCAAAAAGATGGAAAAAAATTTGTAGTTACAAAACTTCTAAATGGTGAGGAAGTGAAGAGAGTTTCAAAATAGAAGGGACTGTTATAAACTTGGAGATAAAATTATAAATCACAAGGTACCTCAAAGAAAAATGATAAACCTTCACATCACAATGAAAAGAGGACAAACAGAAATATTTAGCAAATACTAAAATTATAGCAACAAAGGAAATGATAATATGACTCACAAACAAAATGAGCTCAGCACAGAAAATTAAATAGAACAACAAAACCAGGAACACCATGAAAAAACACATAAGAAAATGACAGCAACCAATTCATACTTGTCAATAATTACACTGAATGTCAGCTGATTAAATGCACCACTCAAGAGATGGAGAGTTGCAGACTGGATAAGAAAACATAACCCATCAATATGCTGTCTACAAAGACAAACCTTTGAGACAAAGACAAAAATAGACTAAAAATCAAAGGTTGGAAAATGATATATCAAGCAAATGGCAACCATAAAAGAGCAGGAGTGACAATGTTAACTTCTGATAAAATTGACTTTAAGACAAAAACCACCATAACAAATAAGGAAGGATATTATATAATGATTAAAGGGTTAATTGAACAGGAAGACATAACAATAATAAATATGTATGCACCCAATGAAAGAGCCCCAACATACATTAATTGGACTTTAACAGACTTGAAAAAATAAATAGATAACTCCACAGTCATAGTGGGAAATTTTATTATACCACTTTCAATGAAAGATAGAACAACTGGAAAGAAACTCAAAAAAGATGCAGAAGAGCTAAACAATACAATCCACCAACTTGACATTACAGACATCTACAGAGCACTTCACCCAACAACAGCCCAATATACATTCTTTTCCAGTGCACATGGAAGATTCTCCATGATTGAGCATATGTTGGGCCATAAAGTAAGCCTTAATAAATTTAAAAACACTGCAAAGCATCTTCTCAAGTCACAATGCTATCAAATTAGAAATCAGCAATAGGAAGATCAACTGAAAAAGAGCAAACCCATGGAAACTGAACCACACCCTCCTTAAGAAAGACTGGGTATGAGAAGAAATAAAAAATGAAATTAAAAAGAAAATCCTTGAATCAAATGAGAATGAACACAACATACAAAAATCTTTGGGACACACCAAAAGCAGTGATCAGAAGCCAGTATATAGCAATAAATGCACACATCAAAAAAGAAGGAAGATCCAAAATCAATATTTTAAGCCAACATCTCCAACAATTAGAAAAAGAACAGCAAGATAAGCCTACAATCACCAGAAGAAAGGAAATAATAGAGATTCAAGCAGAAATCAATGAAACAGAAGAGAGAAACGCAATAGAAAAATCAATAAGACTAGAAGTTGGTTTTTTGATAGCATTAATAAAATTGAAAAACCACTGGCAAATTAAACAGAGGAAAAGAGGGAGAGAATACAAATAACAAGAAAAAGAAATGAAATTGGTGACATCACAGCAGAACCAACTGAAATAAAAAGGATAATACCAGGATACTATGAAGAACTGTACTCCATGTCTACCACTGACAACTACTTGGAGGGGGATCTATGTAGGAGATTCTGGATAGAGTGGGAAAACAATGTGGAACAAAACTCAAAATCATTTGGGGGGAGAAAAAAAAAAAGGGACCAGTTTTGCTGGTCTGATAGAGCCTGGTGGAACCACTGAGACTATGACCCCTAGCTGCCCTTCAGTTCTGGAATTAAACTGACAACTCCGGCTTCCAGCCAAACAAAATATGAGGTGAACATTTATGCTAAGTAGATACACTCTTGGGAGAGAAAAATCATGGAAGAATAGAAGGGCTGTGTATGCACAAGGACAAAGTTCAGTGGGCAGGAGTTCATGGAGGGAAGGGCACAGGGAAGAGGTAACTATGGGGAGGAAATGGGAGGGGAGTTGTTGCATTGTGGTAAATTGCAGTCAATGTCATAAGACAAAGTGCATGTGAATTTCTGTATGGAAAATGAATTTGCTCTGTAAACTTTCACCCAAATCACAATAAAAATTAAAAATAAAAGTGTGGAAGAGCAAAGATGTCACTTTGAAGACTAAGATACACCTAACCCAAACAGTGGTGTTTTCAACCACCTCATATGCATGTGAAATCTGGACAATGAATTAGGAAAACCAAAGAAGAGTTGATGCCTTTGAATTATGGTGTTGTTGAAGAATACTGGAAATACCGTGGACTGCCAGAAGAACAGGAGCTCTGGTGGCACAGTGCCTAAGGCACTTGACTGCCAACCAGAAGGCTGTCCATTCAAACCCACCAGCCACTCTTTGGAAGGAAGATTGGGCAATCTACTTCCTTAGTGATACTGCCTCAGAAACCCAAGGAGGGGTTGCTATGAGTCAGGTCCCACTTGAGGGCAGTGAGTGAGTGAGTGAGTGCCAGAAGAATAAACAAATCTGTCCTGGAAAAAGTACAGCCATAATGTTCCTTGGAGGCAAGAACGGTCAGACTTTGTTTCACTTACTTTGGTTATATCAGACGGGACCATTCCCTAGAAAATGATACCGTGCTTAGTAAAGTGCAGGGTCAGCAAAAAAGGGGAAAACCCTCAACAAGATGAATTGACACAGTGGCTGCAAGGATAGGCTTAAGTATAACAAGGACTGTGAAGATAGTACATGACAAGGCAGGGTTTCATTCTGTTGCATATAGTGTCGCTATGAATTGAAGTCAATACAAGGGCACCTAAAAACAACAACACCATTTATTAAGCATGATTTCCTTCCCATGAAAAGTTCTCTACTGAGAACATGTTAAAGTATGGGTTGAAGTCTCCCCATCCTTGCTTCTAAGGAGCATTCTTGTATAACATCCAATAAATATTTGTTCTTTCTTTTGATAGTCCATGATATATTCAACATTCTTTGTCAACACCATAATTCAAAGGCATCAATTCTTCTTGTTCTTCCTTATTCATTTTCCAGCTTTTGCATGCTTTTGAGGCTTATTGAAAATACGATGGCTTACAACAGGCATATCTTCATCTTCAAAGTGACATCACTGATATATAACACTTTAAAGAAGTTCTTTACCTTAGATATGCCTAGTGCAATTTAACGTTTGATTTCTCTTTTTTTTTTTTTCTTTTCTAAAATTTTTATTGTGATTTTGGTAAAATTTCACAAAGCAGGTCAGTTTTACATTCAACAGTTAGTACACATTTTTCTTTCTCTGTGTGTATGTGTATGTGACACTGATTACAATTCCTACAATGTAAAGAATTTTCTCCCATTTTCTCTGTGATCACTCTCCCTACTCCTTTCTACCTATGCATTCCTGCTTGCCTAGCTTTCTCCCTTGTGCAAATTCTGACTTTCTGATGTCCCATCATTGATTGTGCTGAGGAGTGCATTTCCCTGAGGTAGTTGTTCAGCTCATAGGCCTGTCATTGTTTGACTAAAAGTTATCTGTGGAAGTGAGTCCAGTTCCAGGCTTAAAGGGTGGCTAGGGGCCATAGGCTTGGGGATTTCCCCAGTCTCTATCTGACCAGTACTCCTGTCCTTTTTTTTTCTTTTTTTTTTTTCTTTCTTTTATGTATTCAGAAAAGAAAAAAAAAAAAAAAAAAAAAAACCCACTTCCCACAATCTCCAAAAATCTATATATATATTTTTTTAATTCTGTTCCAAATGTTTCTCCCACTCTATATAGGATCTCCAGTTGTGATCCCTTTCTGATTTTCTGAGTGGATAGCAGTGGTAGCTGGCACCATCTCAGGGTCATATAAGCTGAGGTTCACAGGTTCATAAGTCCTTTGGACTAATTATTTCCATGTGCCTTTAATTTTCCTCACCCTTCTTTGCTCCAGAAGAGGAGAGACCAATAGTTGCCTCTTACATGGCTGCTCACAAACTTTTAAGATCCTAGTATCTACCCACCAAAGTAGGACAATAGTTTTTCTGTACTATGTTGTGCCCATTGAGGTTGGTGTCCCATACAACTATGGACCTGAGCCCACAGGCTCAGTGACTCATTCCCTCAAGGTAATTAATTGTGGCTAAGAAGTTATCCTAAGTTTGTCCCATTATCCCACTGTTGCATATGAACATGTTTATAGCATGTACAAATATGCATGTAGGAATATCATTTGCCTAACCCATGTATGGCTGTGAGTATATTCCCATCTGCCTACCCATATTTCATCCCCTTGCCTGTCTACCATGTATCCACCCAGAGATTAGTGTTTTCTATTATTGCTAATGGAGGATTGTGCATGTCATAACATTTAGCTTTATTGTCTGTACCTCTTGTGCACCTCACCATGTATTCCTTTTCCTTAGTGATATTGTGGTGGTTACTTGCTTTTATTATATTGTCTTTCTCTTCACCCAAATCAACACCTGTCTCTTAACTAACAAGTAATTTTCCCTTCCCTCTCCTTCCTGGTAAAGAACCAAGCTTTATCCTTCCTTGTGTCAACATTTTCTTGAGTTTTTATAATAACAGACTCATATATTTGTCATTCTGTGATTGACTTATTTCACCTATTAGAAATTTCTGAAAGTTCATCCATGTTATGAGGGAATGGCAGATTCTTCACTATTCTTTAATATTTTCTAGTATTCCATTGTGTGTATGTACCGTAGTTTGTTATCCATTCATCTGTTGATGGACACTTAGGTTGTTTCCATCTCTTTGCTGTTATAAATAATGATGCAATGAACATGAGTGTGCATATATCTATTCACATCTCAGATATCACCTATTTAGTGTATATTTCTAGTAGATGGATTGCTGGATCAAATAATATTTCTATTTCCAACTTTTTAAGGAAGTGTCATACTGTTTTCCACACTGGCTGTACCAACTTGTCACTCTCTTTCTTGACTAGTGCATTTAATCCACTCATGTGTAGTGTAATTATTGATATGTATGGATTTACTGTGCTCATTCTTTTGTGTTTTCTGTTGCGGTGCTGATGATTTCTTTATTAAAAATATTTTTCTGTGCTGAGTTCATTTTGTTACTGAGGTCCCCCCCCGCCTTTTCTTCATTATTGCTGATTTTGTGTTTACTATGTCCATGTGATTTTCTTCTTTCTTATTTTGGTTAAAAGGCTTAAGAATATTCTTTGTGGCTACCTTGTAGTAAATTCTCTTCTCCCTAAGCTTGGAACTGTCTTGTTCTATGTTGATATCATCCTGACTTCCTCTCCATATGGAAGTTTTGTAATTATGCTATGTATTCCCTCTATTTTATTTTTAGTTGGTGTCATTTACAGATTGATGCTTCTCTTTCTCTATTTTACATTTTACAACCTTATTTTAGATTTGAGGATTCTTTTCCTGAACTGGTTTCTGTGTGGTATTTTGATGTATCTTAATCTTAAATTGTGGTTTTCTGTTGTTGTTTTTCTCTTACAAAGATTCCTTTTAAAAATTATTGTAGTGTTGGTCTTCCCCCCACCCCAAATCCCTTTAATTTCTATTTGTCTGGGAATCCTAATTTCACCATGATATTTTAGGGACAGTTTTTCTGGATATGTAATTCACACTGGAATTTTTTTTTTTTTTTTCCATCAGCTTTTTGCATGTGTCATCCAGTTTTCTTCTTGCCTTCATGTCTTGGTGACTTTCTCAGGGCTGATCATGTATGGGGTTCACTGAGCTATTGAATGGATATCTTTTCAACTTTTATGATATTGGGGAAGTTTTCTGCTAGCAAGTCATTAACAATTTTCTGGTTTTTTTTTTTCTCCTCTTCTTCTGGAATTCCAATTCGGAATATATTAGTTCTTTTGATATCATCCTCTAAACTCAGGTTTTCTTCATTTCTCCTCATTATTTTTCTGACATTTCCTAATACAAGCTGGTATTGAGGGATTTGTCTTCTATCTGGGTTATGTGTCTTCAGCAATTCAATTCTACTCTTTTGTCCTACCAATGAGTTACCTGTCTCTGTAATTTTACTGCTCATTTTCTGGAATTCTAATTGGTGTTTCATTATGATTTCTAATTGTCTATTCATTTTGTCGCTCTGGTAGCATAGTGGCTAAGACACTTGCCTGCTAACCAGATGGCTGGCAGTTCAAACCCACCAGCCACTCTTCGGAAGGAAGGTTGGGCAATCCTACTTCCGTAGTGATACTGCCTCGGAAACCCAAGGAGGGGTCGCTATGAGTTGGGTTTGACTCGACGGCACATAACAACACAACAACAACAACAATTCATTTTGTCATTTTGCTCTTGTAGGTTTTCCTGAATACTTCAAGGAAGAAGGGTATAGTCTGTCTTTTCCTTGCTTCTATTTATGGATTCCTTGATGTGTTGGTTATGTTTTTGTGTCAAGTTGGCTGGGCCTGGTTGAGTGGCTGGGCAGCTGGTGGTAGTTATTCCCCATGATGAGACTGGAAATCAACTCCATGGTGGGATCTACCACAAGCAGCTGAGTAGCTGCATTTGGGATGTGGTCTGCTTCCTGTATATATGGAAAAGCCTTGGGAATGGTCTCTAGCTTATGGTACCTTGAACCCTGCATGTAGCCGTGTCGTCCAGCAGCCTGCCATACTCTGCTGACCTTGGGACTTACAATGGACTTAAGTTAATGGTCTGCCATGTCATTTGATAACATCGGGACTGTGCCTAGTCAACCTTGGGCTTGGCAGCCTCAGCAGCCAGCAGCTGTCTGAGTGAAGAAAACACTCTAGCTTCAGTGGGCCAGGAGCTAGAGGCAGAGCTGAAACCCAAGGCTGAGGGCATTCATCTAGCACCTAGAGCCTGGCACTTTGAACTTGGACTTAAAGCCTCCAAATTGTAAGAATAAACTCCTGTTTGTTAAGGCCATCCTATTTGTGGTATGTTCTTATCAGAGCAACATTAAGTAACCAGAACAGAATTTGCTACCGAGAGAGTGAGGTGCTGCTCTGACAGATACCTAAAATGTGGAAACAGGAGTGGAGTGCATCCTTGACCTGAGACCCTGGCAGAGAGACCCTGGCACACGGCATGACAGACGGCAGGAGCAGAGCCCAGAGACGGCATGAGAGACAGCAGGAACAGAGCAGAGAGAATTGGCATGAGACAGGGACAGCCTTCCCAGCCCACGGAGGAGAAAGCCAGGTGCCATTGGTAGGCGGCTTCCTGGTGGAGTGGGTTGTCTTCATGCAATATTCGGTAGAGAAGACCAGCATAAAACGGAGTAGCAGGTTGGCTGGCCCATGGAGCAAAAAAGCTATATGTTCTCTGGGCAGAAAGATTTCTAGCGGAGTGGGTTGCCCTCGGGCATTAATCAGCAGAAGTGGAAAGACCAAGGAAACGGAAGCAGAGAGGCCTCAGCCTTAAGTATAGGACCATTGCATTTGGGGGTGGAACCATTACAGTCCCCTAGGTTTCAAAGAGCCAGACCTTCACCAACTTGGTTCTGGAGTGTGGGGCTGCTCATCCATGTGAGCCAGTGGGATGGAGCCATAGTTGCTGTGTAAGACTGAGGGGGCAGGGCTGCCATGCCCAAGAGGGAGAGGAATGGGGCCTGCCAGGCCAAGGGGGTGATGTCACCAGTCAGGAACTAGGGAACTGGAACCAGTCATTGGAGGAGGCCTGTACAGATACCACCCATTGAAGATCTGTACAGGTGCCAAGTTGACAAGGGGTGGAATTTTGTTGGTTATGTTTTTGTGTCAAGTTGGCTGGGCCTGGTTGAGTGGCTGGGCAGCTGGTGGTAGTTATTCCCCATGATGAAACTGGAAATCAACTCCATGGTGGGATCTACCACAAGCAGCTGAGTAGCTGCCTTTGGGATGTGGTCTGCTTCCTGTATATATGGAAAAGCCTTGGGAATGGTCTCTGGCTTATGGCACCTTGAACCCTGCATGTAGCCATGTCATTGTCCAGCAGCCTGCCATGCTCTGCCAATGTTGGGACTTACAATGGACTTAAGTTAATGGTCTGCCTTGTCATTTGGTAACATTGGGACTGTGCCTTTTTACTAGTCAACCTTGGGCTTGGCAGCCTCAGCAGCCAGCAGCTGTCTGAGTGAAGGAAACCCTCTAGCTTCAGTGGGCCGGGAGCTAGAGGCAGAGCTGAAACCCAAGGCTGAGGGGCTTTCACCCAGCCCCTAGAGCCTGGCACTTTGAACTTGGACTTAAAGCCTCTAAATTGTAAGAATAAACTCCTGTTTGTTAAAGCCATCCCATTTGTGGTATGTTTTTGTCAGAGTGGCCCTAGGTAACCAGAACACTTGATCTCATGGAAGGATCTAAAAATATGTTTTCTGAATTCCTTGTCTGATAGTTCTACTACCTGTTCTTCATCAGGTAGATTTTCTAGTTCTTTATTTTGATCACTTGCTTCTGCTATCTTGTAGTTTTTCTTTGTCTTCATTGAAATTGTGTGTTCTCTCTGAGATATTTTGAAGTTATTGTGTTTATTTGTTCATTATGACTTAATTTGTTTCACTCTGTTTTTCTTTGTTTCAATACATCTGGATGTGTGGGGACAGGAGTGTTTATTTGATTGTTAGCTTGACAGCATTAGGGCACTCCACAGCTGTCTTGGATTGGTGGAATAATTGGTGAGAATGTAGGTGCGGGGCTCTGTTTGTTGTGAAGTGGAACTGAAGTTGGAATGAACAAGTGCAGTCTACTGTCTGTCATTGATCCAGTGGTGTATGAGCTAGTAGCAGTGGTCATCTGTTGGGTGAGGTGGTAAGGCAGTAAATATGGATGACTTGATGGCAATTTCAGCAGCAGCAGCAGCTGAGAGTTAATGTACAACTCCTATTAGATGTTGCAAGGTAATATATATATATATATATATACACATATATATATAA
>NW_006921733.1:5375995-5376905 GCF_000298275.1 Orycteropus afer afer
GTGGAGGGTCAACGAAAGAGGGGGAGGCCTTCAATGAGATGGATTCATACGGTGGCTGCAATGATGAGATCAAGTATAGCACGGAGTGTGGGGCTGGCATGGGGTAGGGCAGTGTTTCGTTCTGCTGTGCTTGGGGTCGCTATGAGTCAGAAATGACTCGACAGCACTTAACAACAACAACAACATATAATAAATAAGTAAATAAGGAAAAGATGAAGAGAAGAAAAATTTAGAAAAAAACAAAGAAGAAAAAGAAATAGGAGGTGGTTAAGATGAAAGATTGATAAAAATGTAAAAAGATAAGGAGAGAGAGGGAGAAATGAACAGGTAAAAGGTCAGAAAAACTGGCAAAAAGGGAAAGGAAAAATAAGGTAACTGAGGAGAAGGAACTTTGTAATTAGACAGCAGCCCTGAGAGCAGGCAGATGTGCTGAAATCTGCAGATCCATTGGGGTGTATGCCCACTAAGGTGAACGGAACCTCGTGTGAGTGGGTACCTCCAATGGAGAAGGCTGCAGGATTGTGACTCATGTGCTCAGTGTGAGAAAAATCAGTCAGTGAAAAGTGCAGGAAGGGAGAGCAACAGTTTCTGGAACTGTCTGTTTGGACTGGGTTGCTGCAGGTGGCTACAGGACTTCCTTGGTGGTGGTAGGGAGAAGTTTTGGCTTTATTCACAGAGAAGTAGTACTTTTTGGAACAAAGAGTGTATCTCACCAATCCCAATTCGCTGGCATGGGCCTGCACCCTTCTGGGCACACACAATGGTTTATCCAGTTCCTGCCTAGAATCTAGTGAAAGGCCACTCTGATTCTACCTCCTCCAACCACCTCAATACAGGACTTACTTTTTCTTCTTTTTTTTTTTGTTTTTTGTTTTTTGGTTTTTGATTTGGGTGAAAATTTACAGAGCAA
>NW_006921733.1:5395091-5405130 GCF_000298275.1 Orycteropus afer afer
GGAGTTCCTGTGGGCCCAGAAGGTAGGTAGGAGTGGGGATGGACACACCTCCACTCACCAAGTGGTTGTGGGGTCTAAGAGTAACAAGAGGAATGTCGTTCCTTGTCAGTCTTACAGGTCCCGAGTGTCCTTCAGGTTGCTGGAAAGCAGAATGCATTCTTAAGCCCCAGGAATCTGTGAGAGCACTTTCTCTTTAAATATCCAAAATTGGCATGCAGCTTTTTAAACCTTCAAAATGGTGGCACCCTCTGGACCGGCCAAAGTCCACAGTTCAGCCCACATTTCTCTTCACCTTCTCTGTTTGTTCTCCAGCCACCATGCACAGTCCTCCGTGCAGTCCCTGCTAGCAGGGTGATTTTTAGGTTAATTCTTAGGTCCTACCACCACTCAGGAATCTCCAAGCTGTCTGTGTCATCAGGATCGCTCAGAATTATTGCCAAACCGCAGCTCCATATGTTTCCTTTTTTGGTATATTTACACAAATTCTTCTGCTAGTTGGAGTTTAGTCCACTTCTATATCCTTCCCTTCAAGGCTCAGGGGTCCAAGATTATCTTCTGTGTCTGTGTTAATTGGTTTCCCTTTTCTTTGTTGAAGAGGGTCTTGTGCAGTCTTTCTGCCTAGTCCACTATCTTGCCGGAACTACCTAATAATATATTTAACACTTCTTTTCTACCTCCTAGTACATTGTGTTGTACTTGTTTTTGTTGTTATGTACCATTGAGTTGGACCCCACTCTGAGCGACCCCTCCTTGGGTTTCCGAGGAGACATCACTCTGGAAGTAGGTTCCCCCATCTTCCTTCTGAGGAGTGGCTGGTGGGTTTAAACCTCCAGACTTCTGCTTAGCAGTCAAGTGCCTTAGGCACTATGCTAAATCTTGCAAGCAGTAGTCTGAGGCAATGGACTATACACCTGGAACAACAGAGAAAGAAAGAGAATCAGAAATAGATGGAGGATATGCAATGTGTGGCTAATTGCCCCCATAAACATTTGCCTCCTTTGCATTGAGACCAGAAGCCCTGGATAGTAACTCTCTAACATTACTCAACATTTTGATTAGTTTGTCTCTTGTAAGCAGCATATAGTTGTATCATGGTGTTTTGTTTGTTTTTGTTTGTAATACATTTTACCATTCTTTGCCTTTTAACTGGAACATTTTGTCAATTTACATTCACTATAATTGTCAATAAAAATTTATCTCTTTTTAATGTTTTTGTTTGTTTTTTTCTTAAGATTTCTTTGTATTTTTTTCCAACATTCTCTGGTTTATGTTTTATTCGTTTATTGAAATAAGTAATTTTTTCCCTTTTTTTTCATTTTTTTAAAGATATTTTCTTAGTGATTACCATGAATATGGGTGCAGGTACTACTCATTTTTCCCACTTCTTAACTCACAGCAGCCTTTGTCAGCAGCTCTTAGTGCTGACTAGAATGGAAGGCAGACAGACCCAAACTGATCCACAGGAAGATCTTTCCTGTTGACTTAGGAGACCTGAGACATGGGGCTTCCACTATGTAAAGGTAGGCAGAGTGCTGATTGTGAGCATTGACTCCACTGCAAGGAAACTTCTGTAGCAATTCACAGTAGACCAGCAGTTGATATGTCCTGAGTGAAAGAGGGGTTGCATACTCTGAATGGACCTCAGTGGAGGTATGCCTTGTCAATGTCAGAGCCCTATCATTGGTGGTGAGTGTAACCTTCACTCAAGACAGTCATTTCCTATCTCAGAGCTGCCTTAGTCAGTAGTTCTTAGCATCAATAAGGGAATGGAGAGGGCAATCAGATCTAAACTGATGCCAAGGTAAATCTTTCCAGCTGATTTCAGGGGCCTGAGCTATGGGGTATATAGGCAGACAGAGAGCTGGCTATGTAGTCCACTGCAGGAGGACTTCTCTTGCAATTCACAACAGCCTGGCATCCAACAATTACTGGATTGGGGAGGGGAATGATATGTTCCAAACAGACTCACAGTGAGGGCTGCCTTGTTACCTTCAGAATCCCATCTGTAGTTGTTTGTGGTTGATGTATGCTCCACTCACCTTCCAAACTTACAGCAGCCTCAGCAATTCTCAGCACTTACTGGAGGTGGGGGCAGACAGACCCTAACTGACCTCCAGATATTTGTCTCATCGATTTTTGGAACTTGAGTTATGAGATGTGTGGACAGACAAAGTGCTGGCTACTTTGGCTACTCCAAAGTGGGAGTAGGCTTCATTGCAAGAGGTCCTCTGTACCAATTCACAGTAGTCTTACAGCCAGTAGTTACTGGGAGAGAGAGAGGCTGACATAATCCCAACAAATCCCCAGGAAGGTTTGCTTTGTTGATTTTACAGTAGAAGTTTGGGATCCTGTTTCTTTGCATAGGCAGGGGTATGGCAGTTATGGAAGGAAAGTTATTCTAGTAATCTGCATTTAATAATTGACTTGCTTATCTTCAGTTCCCTGCTCCATTCTCTGCTCCCTAGTTCAGAGTCCCCCTGAATACAAGCACCATATTCTTCTTGTATTTGTAGGAGAGGTTGGGAATGATAATGTTTTGTATCTATTTTTTCTTATTTTAAAAAAATTTTCTTTCAGCCTGTCCATCCATCTATCTACTTGTAGATCAATGTTTCCAACTTTCAGGAATCCTATTGTTTTTGTAACAAAATTTATCATTTGGAAGCTGGTGAGAGTCAAGGTTGAGTAGCCATTCTAAAGATACAGATAAATAATTTACCAAAACAAATTAAAACTAATAAGAATAATAAAACACTACATTGAAACATGAAAACAGCTCCATAGATGTAAAAGATTTAAACAAACCAAAAAAGTCATGAACCACACAGTTTACAAAATAATAACCATATTTTAATTTTGGATACAGGCTTTATATTTATACTTTCAGAAATAAATTGATGTGTAAATGGACTCTGGTCTGCCATTGGAATCTTTCTACTTGATATGTGGACCAGCAGCATCAGCATCACTTACATGTTGTAAAGTGCAGAATTCCAGCCCCCATCGCAGACCTGAGTCAGAATCTGCATTTTGACAACATCTCCAGGTGTTTATTATGCACAGTAAAGCTTGTGAAATGCTGCACTAGAGATTGTAAAGCCATTTAATACTCTGTTAAATTATAGTTTATCTCAGAGAGTCTAATAACCCTCACAGAAACTTACAATCACAAAGAAATTGAGGGACATTTGTTCTGGCCCATTTTGAAATCTGAGGATCCCTAAGAAGACAGACAGACACCATTTGCCTACTTCTCCTACCTTCTGGGAACATATAATGCAATGAGTGGTCCATTTGCCTTGTATAAGCCTGATCAGGAAAGCTAATTTCATTTTAAAATGTGAAATCTACAAGATTTTGGAGTAGAACTGTTTAAAAGCTCCTGAGTTGTTTGCAATCTTATGACAGGACACAGCCATAGTAGAGTGAGAATTCTTTCCTTTTCTCCACATCATGATGAAAGTGAATGCATTCTGGAGAGAGAATAGTGACTTGCCTTGTAGAAAAGACCTTGTGGGGGAATTCTTGCAGCTGGCCAAGGGGAAAAAATGTCTCTGCCACAACATGGACTTATCTGGCTTCCCAGGAATCACACATGTGCGTGGGGCCATTTTCCCCCTCCTGTCCTTTTAAAGCTCTGTAAAGTCTTCCTGGCCAACTCTGTTCCCAACTCTCCCTCATAAGACACCCCCATGTCCCTGTTGCTACCATGAACTGAAGGTCACTTCTCCTCCCCCTTCTCCAACTCATTCAGTGTGCTTCAGATTCACTGGATTCCTTTATCCAACCTAACCCACTCCAATGAACTCTGACTCATTTATGCCCCAATTTGTTTCAGAACTGTGGTCCACAGTGTTTTCAATGGTTGATTTTTCAGAAACACATTATTTTAGTTTCTTCTAAGACATCTCTGGATGTACTCCAAAACATTCAGTTAGCACCAAGCATCTTAACTACTTGTACCACCCAGGGACTCCACAGAATCCTTTAGATTCATCTAACTAGCAAAGTATGCACCAGCTTCATCTCTTTCTGAAATGTTCTCCCTTCCAGATACTTATATGGGTAAGTCATTCATTGAGATTTCCACACCATGGCTCTTGTGTGAATCGCCAAACTACTACTGCACCCAGTCCCACCCAAGAGCTCTCTGATTCTCTTCTCTCTTCATAAGTCCTATCACTACCCAATATACTGATGACTCTTTCTTTATTAATTTATTATCTGATTCCAGCTTCTGAATATAAGAACCACAGCGCAAGGATTTTTACCTGTTTGCCATAGTCATTAGGTCTAGTGTTGTCTGGGTTTGCAGCTATATGAAAAAATGCTCCTGAGTCTGTCCCTGATTTAGAGTGGCCAGTATAGCTCCTTCAACTCTCTGGGAGTTCTCTTTCTCCCTAAAGATCTGTCACCAGCCCCTAAAATCATTCCTACAGTCTTCCCCAAATATCAAAACTTCTGGTTTATGAATGGATACTTCTACAAATGGTCATTGAAGGATAGGACCACAATAGGGATTTATTAAGAATACCCATAATTTCTAAACAGATTTTCTTTGTGAAGTTATGATTTTCTTTAAATGCTCAGTATGTATGTGCATTACTTCCTAGGAATGCTGTTACAAATTTTCACAAACTGAATGGTTTACAACAACAGAAACCTATTCTGTCATAGTTTGGGAGGCAAAAAGTCCAAAATAGAAGTGTTACTGGACCAATATAAAAATGTTGACACAAGCATGCTCCTTCTGCAGGTTCTACAGGAGAATCCTTTCCTTGTCTTTTCTATTTCCTGGTGCTGCTGGCATTCTTGAGCTTGTGGTCATGTCACTCCAATCTTCAAGGCCAGCATCTTCAAATCTCTATTTGTCTCTCTGTTCTGTCTTCAAATTGCCTTCTATTCTGTGTGTTATAAAATCTCTCTCTGCCTCTCTTTTATAAAGACACTTCTGATGGCATTTAGAGTCCAACCAGATAATCCAGGATAATCTCTCATCTGAAAAATCCTTTATTTAACCACATCTGTAAAAGATTCATTTAAAAATATTTTTCTTTATTGTAAATAGGGTATAATTTTAGAAATTTTCTTCTGTAAATATACTTTTATAACCCCCACACAGTATTTTCTTCTTGAAACCATTTTGAATTTGATGTAATCCAATATAAAAATGATTAATTATTGTTGCTTCTGACTAAATAGAATATTAGCTCTAAAAAAACCCAACTGAGGACTTCCATTAAGATGGAAGACTAGGTAGAAAAGCGACACAGACACTTTTCAACAAATAAAAGAAAAACTAATTAACAGAGATACAGAAGATAGTCCTGGAACCCTGAGCTTTGAAAGGAACTATACAGAAGTGGATCAGGCACCAACCAGTGGAAAAACCTGAATGACAACAGTGAATACAAAGATGGTTGAGATGTGGACTGTCAGCTACTCTGATGAGACCAACCGCCTGAAGATTTCCAAGTGGTGTTAGGACCTGAGAACTGACTTAAAGATCACTCCTGGTCACCAAGGGCTCCAGGGCCAACTGCTCTGGTGGCCTATGACTTGGAAGGGAAACAGCAAGGAGGGAGACAACCTGAGCTGTAGACTTTCTGCTGTACAGAGGGTGCAGTCATTTTGATATTTAAAGTGACTGAGGGCACGTCCATTTTGAATGTCTACAACTGGTGGCCATTTTGGATATTTAAAGTGACTGAGGGTACAGCCATTTTGAATGTTTAAAGCAGCAGCCATTTTGGATATTTAAAGTGACTGAAGGTGCAGCCAATTTGAATGTTTACAAGTGGCAACCATCTTGTATTTTAGAATGATAGCATTCTGATTCAGGGACCTAAGAACAGGCTCTGTTTGCCAGAATCATCAAGGACATATGAGAGGCTGAAAAAGGAAAGGAGACAGGTAGTCAGTGTACAAGTGTTGTCAACTAGTGAATAGAGGAGCACAGCACAGCACAGTACCCTGCCTGCATAGATAACATACAAACAAAACAAAGAAAACAAAAATTGTGGGCAAGTCACTTCAACATATAATCACCAATTAAATATAAACACAAAAATGCCACAATACCTTGCAGACAACAGAGCATCACAGTCCACACAAAGAAGCAAGATAAAGCAGGAGAAACAAGGGACCAGGATACAGATCCAAAACACATCTCTGAGGAAAATGCAACATTGGAACTCCCTGATAAGGAATTCAAAAGAATTATATTAAGTATCTTCAAAGGATTGAGAGACAGACAAAAGAAAACATAGAAAAAACCTTAGAAGAATTTTGGAAGAAAATACAAGAACAAAATGACAAAATAAATGAAAAATTAGAAATGATTCTAAATCTACAGATGGAAATCCAGAAGATTAATACTAAATTATTAGAAATAGATAACACTTTGGAAGGGCAAAGGAGTAGAATTGATGCAATGGAAGGCAGAATTGATGAGATTGAAGACAAATACTTGAATACTTCTTTGGGAAGGGATCAATCAGAAAAAAAGATCAAAACAAAATGAAGAAAGCCTAAGGTTCATGTGGGATATCATCACAAGGAATAATCTATGTGTCATTAGAATTCCAGAACAGGAAGCGAAAAATAAAACCACTGAGAAAATTGTCCAAGATTTGTTGGAGGAGAACTTCCTTGATATGATGAAAGATGAGAATATATCCATTCAGGAAGTCTAAAGAACACCAAACAGGATAGACCCCAAAAGAAAATCATCAAGACATATCATCATCAAACTCACCAAAACCAAAGACAAAGAAATAATCATGAGAGCAGCATGGGAAAAACAAAAAAGTTACCTACAAGGGGCAACCAATAAGACTAAGCTCGGATTTCTCAACAGAAACCATGCAGGCGAGAAAACAGTGGGATGGTATATATAAAACACTGAAAGAGAAAAATTTCCAACCAAGAATTATATACCCAGCAAAACTGTCCCTCAAATATGATGGTGAAATTAGGACATTTCCAGATAAGAAGAAATTAAGGGAATTTGTTAAAACCAGATCAACTTTACAATAGACGGTAAAGGATGCCCTTTGAACAGAGAACCAACAACAGCCAACAACTGACTATTAACACATATGATGATACAACCTAGATAGCAACCCAGCTGTGGAAGTATCCAAGGTAAATAAACCTACAAGATTGTAAACAGGGAACCAGAGACACCAACCGACAAATGAGGACAACTAAAAACAAAAAAGAGGGGAAAATATCTGTGTCATTACAGAACTTCTAGATGGTAGGGAGTCAAGACAACTACAAGATAGAACGGACTGTTCTACACTTGGGAAGAAAACTATAAATCACAAGGTAACCTCAAAGAAAAATGATAAACCTTCACATCAAAATAAAAAAGAGGACCAGCATAAATATTCAGCAAATACTAAAACAATAGCAATGACGGAAGTGATAACATGATTCATAAACAAAACAAGATCAGCATAGAAAATTACATGGAACAAAGAAATTGACACAATGAAAAAGCACATGACAAAAATGACAGCAACAATTCATATTTGCTGATAATTACATATCTGGCAAGAGACTTATCTCTAAGATTGATGGAAAATTCCAACGCCTCAACACCAAAGGAATTAACAATCCAATTGCCTTAGAAAGTTGGAATGGAAGATACCATTTGTCCCAGCAATCTCATTTCTACGTATATATCCTAGAGAGGTGAGAGACAGGATAAAGACACTATTTACACTATTTACAATAGCAAAAAGATGGAAACAACCTACATGCTCATCAGCGGAAGAGTGGATGATCAAAGTATGGTACATACACATACTGGAATGCTATGCAGCACTAAAGAATAATGTAGAGTTTGCAAAACACTGCATAATATGGATGAACTTGGAGGACATTATGCTGAGTGAAATAAGTCAATCATAGAAGGACAAATAAGTTCATTGTTGCAGAGGGTCAAGGAAAGGTTTATATATGGAGGAAAATTTTCTTGGTTGGTTGCCAGGGGTGGGAGAGGAGGGGAGGGAACACTGAAAAAAAAAAAAACCATTGACCCATGTCACTTTAGTTTTGTGTAGTGCACTGTACATAAATTATATTTCAATAAAATGCATTAAAAGGCCAACTGATATTAAATTGTATAGTTATAAAAATAAAATTTAATTATTTTTAGGGAGAAATAAAATGTTTGCTGTTTTGATTTTACAATACAAGAATTTGCACAAAATAGAAGAAACAAAAAAAACGGTTAACATTTTTGATAATATTAAGCCCAGTGTTGTAGTGCCTAAGGCTTTGACTGCTAACCAGAAGGCTGGTGGTTCAAACTCACCAACTACTCCTCTGAAGGAAGGTTGGGAGATCTACTTCTGTAGTGATTCTGTTTCAGAAATTCAAGGAGGACTTGTTATATGTCAGATCGACACAGTGGCAGAGAGTTTTTTTTTTTTTTTTTTTAACTTTTACATATAATTGACACACAGAAAGCATATTATTCAAGTATAATATTTTAAGAGTAATGTAAACATATCTCTAGTTATGGATCTTATTATTTTACTTTAAAAAGAATACCACTTGCATTTATTCAAGGGCTTAGGATGTATGTGAGACACTGTTATTCTTCATTTAGTACTTTTATGTTGGTGGAGAATCCTCTCATTATTAACAGATTTAGTTTTTGGGCAAAATCAGTTAAAGGAAATTGGCAGAATCAGTTAATAGGACTAATATTGAAGGTTCACACAAGGATCCAGCAATGTTTTCAACTGCTTTAGATTTTAAATGACTACAGAATCTTTTTAAAGGCTTGAAAAAATGCAGTTGTTTGAAGTGTCATCATGTGTTATTTTGGATAAAATGGTATTTATATAGAAAGTTGTGCTGAAAAGAAGAAAATGATGTAAAAGTATATTTGATTGGGATTAATCTAATTCTCATCTATCCTTGAAATATTTAGGTCCTATTGTTTCTTCAATATAAGATTCCTGAAAATCTCATATTCCAAATTTCCTCTCATTCTAGTGTGCATGGTTTTATTTTGATGTTCTTTCTAACATTTCTGAAGTTCAGAAATTTATCTGCTACAAGGGAAGGAATAATCTGCGTCATACTAGGAATAGTCTATCTGTCCAGGTGAGAACAGTAGAAAAGGTAAGTTTTTTTTTTTTTTTTTTTCTCATTGATTATTACCACATTCGAATTGTCTTCATTAGTAATTCTATATGTAGTTGATTTGCAATATTATTTTAGAACTAATCCCCCCCAAAAAAAAATTGTCGAGTCGATTTTGACTCAAAGTGACCCCTCCTTGGGTTTCCTAGGCAGTATCTCTATGGAAGTAGATTGCTCACTCTTCCTTCTGAGGAGTGGCTATTGTTAATTAAAATTTATAATTCCCCATTGAAACAAAAAGTAGCTTTGCACGATGCTACTTGCCACATGCCAGTCATCAACAATGTTGTTTGTTTGTTGTTATGTGCCCTCGAGTCAGACCTGACTCATAGCGACCCCTCCTTGGGTTTGCAATCTATGGAAGTAGATTGTCCCATCTTCTTATAGGCAGTAAATATTGGAACATCTCTTTGAAAAGGTCATAGAAATTTCTGTTAGAAGTAGTTGGCATCTTCATTTCTGTGACGACTAATTTTATGTGTCAACTTTGCTAGGCTATGGCGCCCAGTTGTTTGACAAAGAGTTGTCTAGTGTGGCTACATGTGATTAAATTAATTGGCCTTAAATAAATTGTTCCCTGTATAATCCAATTAATTGAAGACCTTATGAGCAAAACTTTAGATTTGCCAAGGGAAGATTCAGCCTCTGGATTATAAATAGACACATCTTCAGAACTCCCTCACTCTTCACTCTTCTCATTGCCTGAGCTACACAAAACTTCAGGAATCCGGAGAGGAGCGGAAGATGGCGGACTAGATAGAAGGACTGCACAGACCCTCTTCAACAAAGAAAAGGGAAACCAATTGACACAGACACAGAAGTTAATCTTGGAGCCCTGAGCCTTGAAGAGAAGGATTCAGAAGTAGACTAAACC
>NW_006921733.1:5413334-5425467 GCF_000298275.1 Orycteropus afer afer
AAAAAACTTCAGGAATCCCCAGCGTGTAACCTGATCTACAGATTTTGGATTTCTCAAAAAACCAAACCCCACTGCCATCAAATTAATTTTGACTCGTAAAGATCCTATAGGACAGAGTAGAACTGCTCTATAGGATTAATTAAAGCAGACTGCCTCGTCTTTTTCACTCAGAGTTATTGGTAGATTCAAAACACTGACCATTTGGTTAGTAGTCATATGCTTTAACCACTGCACCAGCAGAGCCCCACACAATCTCATAGCCAGTATTTTAAGATAAATCTCTCTCTGTCTCTCTTTTTTTTCCATATATATAAAACATTTGTTTCTATTTCTCCACAGAAACTTAAGACAAAATACTATTTTCATTCAAGAACTGAAAATTCCTCCCAAAACATTGGTTTTGTATAAAATATTGGAATACAGCTATCCATGACTTTCTATATAGTAATCAGTGATACTCCAGCAGCCCTTGAGAGCATTCAGGTCAGCCTCAACTAAATATCAGAGTTGTTATGGATGATAGAATTGTGCCCTGGATTTTCTCCTTGTTGGCCAAAATGGAGTCTGTGAAATTACTAATACAACCTGCTGTACCTGGATTAAGAAGCTCTGCTGGTATAATGGATAAGGCATTTGGCTACTAACTAGAGGGTTGGAGGTTCAAACCAACCAGCTGCTCTTTGGGAGGAAGATGAGGTAATTTACTTCCATAAAGATTTCCAGGTTAGGAATCCCAATGGGAGGGGGTCACTACTGGTAGGAATCTATTTGATGGTAGTGGGTTTTTTTCTGTTTGTTTTGGTTTTGGTTTTGTAGCTGGATTAATGCCTCTGAGAGGTGGACAAGACAAAACAGAGACAACAGTCACCTGGGAGTTTATGGGATTTTTTCAACTGTTAAATCCAGGATCTTGGGAGGCAAGACTGAGCTTGATGATGTAGGTTGACTTCATTTTGCTGCTTGGACTGCTGTTGGTAGTAACTTTAAATATCGTATGAGACAAATGGAGCAATTTGATTCCAGATGCTAAGAGTTAGATTAACCAGAGTAGCCAATGAAGGGAAGTACTCATGGGAATATTTCTCAAAAATCATGATGATGTAGGAATAAGGAATGAATTTCCTTAGGAGAAAATTCTTAGTGGGTCACTCATGTTTCTTCACATCTGGTGAACAAGAGCCATTAACTGCCCTTTGTTCCAAATTATCTTTCCAAGGATGTCTTTTGGTGGGCATCCTTGGATATCAGAGAAAGATATAGTGTCTCTCTTTGAAGCAAAAAGTAGGCATGCTTACTATCCATTATAAGTAACTGATATTATGCCTCCTGCTATTGCCAGGAGCAGTAAGCTGTCCATCTCTGACCAGGGAGCTTTGTGTGTTCTTCTAGTATCCTTGAAACTGTGAAAAGCTAACAGGTTAGCTTGCAAGTAGAGTTGAATCTTAGACTATTCACCATTCTTGACATATATGGAAGTTATTCAACTTTTAACAATATATTATTCATTAAAAAAAAAATAGAAACTGAAGTTAGCTTGACAAAAACGTCTATGGATTTTTCCTTGTTATTTTTTTTATATTCATATGCCTCAAAACTGTACCATCAATCTTAAAGTCAATAAAGAAGTCAAAATCTCAAGTACTATGTACATAAAGCAAAGTATGTATATGATGCCCTTTATAAGTACTGCTGGCTAAGAGATATTCCAAAGAACCTACACTCTATGAATACTTTTTACTCAGTACTTACAAGGAGCTCTGGTGATGTAGTGCCTAAAGCATTTGACTGCTAACCAGTAGCTGGCAGTTCAAACTCTCCAGCTACTTTGTGGGCAATCTGCTTCCACAAAGACTTACCACCTCGGAAACACAAAGGGGGTCGCTATGAATACAAAGAAGATTTAAAAACAAACTTTTATTATAGAAATGAAGAAAGTATGAGGTAATCATATGGAAAAATATATGTTATTGCAAGACATATTTTTTAAAGTATGTTTAATGTATAATATCCTTTTTTTCCCAAATATTTTCATGATCTCAACAGTATATTTAATAATTGATGAAATTTTAGATTTGTACAATTATAGTAAATGTTGTATTAAAGATAATTTATTGAATCTACAAAAATAATACTTTTAAGACCTTGGACTCTTAAAATTCTCAGAGAAAAAGACAGAGAGAGAAATAGAGAGGGAAAGAGAAAGACAATTTATAGAAATTCTTGAAAAATATATGAAAAACAAGAGGATTGGTTTTGTTAAGAATGGAGTTGGTAAAGTTAAAAAACATATTAATTTTCTTGTTTATATATTTCCTTTTTTCTATTTGATATTATCACACTAAGGATTTTGTTATAATTAATTTTACAATTTTTAGAAAAAATATTAACATTGATTTCCAGTTTTGTACTCATGCAGTACATTTTGAAGTAATCAAGGAACAGGTCATCATTCTTAAGCTATTCACATTAGCTTTTCAAAACTCAGGAGGACACTACATCAAAAAGAACTGGGCTTTTCTTGATCTTCCCAGAGTAAATAGGAAAGTGAGTGTAATAATTTTCTATATCCCTACCAACTTGCCTAGGCACCTTGCCTGGGGCATTTTATGGCAGTAATCTAATTCTCTGTAAATAGGCTATAAATATAGATCTCTCAAAGTCAAAATGGAAATAGATTAATTGCATCTCAATAATATTGATAATGATGGAATATCTTGTTGACCTGGTTACGGATAGCAAACACAGCTCCTTAATTGTGCTTTATTGCAGTATGCAACTAATTCCATTAATTCTTGTCTCATTGTATTTTTTCTTATATATCTTTTTCTTTTATCATTGAAAATAGAGAGCAAAACATACATTGATTGAACAATTTCTACGTGTAGACTTCAGTAATATTGATGACATTCTTCAAGTTATATAATCATTCTCCATCTCCTTTTATGAACTGTTCCTCCTCTATTAACATAAACTCACTAACTCATAGCTTCCTGTAGTAGTTAAGGTTTTTGTCAACTTAGCTGGGCCTGGTCAAGTGGCTGGTCAGCTGGAAGTATTTATTCCCCATGATGAGACTGGCAATCAATTCCATGGTAGAAGCTGCCATGAGTAGATGCTTTAGGGATGTGGTCTGCTTCCCATATATAAAGAGAAGCTTTGGGATTAGTCTCTAGTCTTTTGGTACACTTGAACCCTGGATGTAGCCAAGTCATTGATCAACAACCTACCATGCCCTTCCAATCTTGGGACTTCATCTGGACTTGAATTAGTGGCCTGCCATGTTGTTCGGTAACATTGGGACTGTGCCTTTTTACTTATCAACCTTGGCCTTGTCAGCCTCAGCAGCCAGCAGCTGTCTGAGAGATGAAAAGTGCGGTGTAGTAAATTACCTGGTATGGCTTTTCTAGCCATAAGTCTTTGTAAACTCCATGGTGGAATTAACCGTGAGCAACTGAAGAGCTCCTAATTGTAAATGTTATCACCTGGGGTATTTCTGTTGGGTGTGGCACAAAGCAATATTCTGGGAGGTTCACTTTCTCTCAGGTGCTTAGTATTCTGATGTTATGATTGGCTAGTTTGGCCATTCTGCCAGGCTCAAAAGGAGGCCTCCTAGAGGCAGAGCTCTCTCTGTCTACTGGGTGAGAAGGACGTACTACTGAGAAGGAATGTGCTCCTGAGAGACATGTGCAGCTGGGAAAGAGACACAAGAGACACACATTGCTGAGAGAGACACCAAGGAACATGCACTGCTGGGAGAGAGACTGTGAGAGACTGTTGGGTGAGAGACAGTGGGCTGGGAGAGAGACTGAATGTTTTTCCTGAACTTGAATTGTAATCTGGTGCTTCCCTAATAAACCCCATAATTTGTGAGTTCTCTGTGTCCACTGCAGTGAATTATCGAACCCAGGAGAGAGCTTTGGGAGGAAGGGTTAGTGAAAGAGCTGGAGGGAGGCAGCATGTCTGGCCTTGCATGAATAGGCCTTGGGCTACTGATAGTAATTCTGACTCCTCTTGTGGGGTTAGAAGAGGTCAGGAGATGTGGCCTGCTTGCCTTTTAGCAAAAAGCGTTCTGTATCAGTGGGTCAGGAGCAGGAGGCATAGCTGAAGTCCAAGGTTGAGGGACTTTCACTCAGCCCCTAGAGCCTTGCACAAAACTGTAAGAGAATAAATTCCTGCTTGTTAAAGCCACCTCACTTATTCCTGTCAGAGCAGTACCAGATAATCAAAACCTTTCCCATCTACTATTTCAAGTTATTATTGTCACTTTTATCCCATATAGATAACTCTTTAACAGAACATGATTCTGCAGACAATATTTTTCACTAGTTTAGCTAACCTGTTGTTTGGTTTAAAAAAGACTTCAAGGGATATTTTAGACATAAGGTTAAAGGTTTAGAGATTATATCAAGTCAATTGATTAAGGGTTCATCAAGCCTCAATGGCTCCACAAAGTATGGACTTCCCTTTAAAATAAGGATTCTTCCATAGAATCTTTGATCAAAACATTCAGTAATCAAAGTCAGGAGGCATCAACTCAATTGGTTTCCAGGCAAAAGTGGTAATAGTTCAGGGAGGTAATTAGATATATATACCCTTTGCTCCTCCTGTATTTGATTCTGTTTCTCCAGGACAAACTGATTCTTGTACTTTAAATGGTCATTTGTGAACCTTTAATTTTCTAGGCACTATACAACAAACTTTCTGGTTGCATAGTGCCTAAGGCACTTGACTGCTAACCAGAAGGCTGGAGGTTCAAACCCACCAGCCACTCCTCGGAAGGAAGATGGGGCAATCTACTTCTGTAGTGATACTGCCTCGGAAACCCAAGGAGGGGTCGCTGTGAGTCGGGGCCGACTCGACGGCACATAACAACAAGAACAACATACAACAAACTAGAAGGTAGACAAGAAACAAGAAATACAATATAAGGACAGTTAATTGGAATATCCCATAAAACAATAACCCAAAACCTCCAAACCAAGAAACCAAATCAATGAGGTGTTTTATTGTGTGTAAACAACCTCAGAAACTGCTCTCTCTCTCTCTCTTTTTTTTTTTTGTAAAAATATATATTACACAAAATTTGCCAACCCAACCTTTTACAGGTGCAAAACTTATTGACCTCAATTACATAATCAGCAGTGCAAAAATTACCCTTAATCAATGAAAGTTTTTAGTCATTATAAACAGAAACTCAGTACCCCATAGGTAATGACTTCCCCTGTCCTCCTCTTCTCACCATCTGTCTGTATTTTGTCTTATTGTGTGGCCTGTGTGTTGCTGTCATGCTGGAAATTATACCACTGGTATTTTAAGTGACAACAGGGTCATTCATGGTGAATTAGTTTCAACAGATCTTACAAACTAAGATATACTAGAAAGAAGGACCTAGCCATCTCCTAAAAAAATTCACCAGTGAAAACCTTATGGATAGCAATTGATAATTCCTGGCAATTGGAATGTGAAAGTTGGAAACAAGGAGAAGTCTGACATGTGGTAGTTAAGGTTATGTGTCAACTTGGCTGGGCCTGGTTTTGAGTGGTTTGGTGCTAGATATAGTTTATTCCCCTTGGTATTCAATTCCATGGTGGAATCTGTTGTAAGCAGCTGAGTAGCTGCCTTAGGGATGTGTTCTGATTCCAATATAAGAGAAGCCTTGAGAAAGATTTCTGAGCTTCTTGGCACATTTGGATCCTGCATTTGGCTGAGTTATCAGTGAGTGGTCTGCTGTGTTGTCTGCCAATTTTGGGCCTGTTTCTGGACTTGAACTAAAGGTCTGCCATGTTGTTTGATAATCTTGGGACTGTGCCATTTTACTTGTTGACCTTGGGTTTGTCAGCCTCAGCAGTCAGCAGCTGCCTAAGAGACTCCTCCATCTCCAGTGGGCTGGCAGCAAGAAGCAGAGCTGAAGTCCAAGGTGGAGAGGCCTTCACCCAGCCCCTAGGGTTGGCACATTGAACTTGGACTTCTAGCCTCCTAAACAGTAAGAGAACAAACTCCTGTTTGTTAAAGCCATGCATTTGAAGTATGTCTGTTATAGCAGCACAAGAGAACCAAAACAGAATTTGGTACTGAGGGGAGTGGAATACTGCTCTGACAAATACCTAAAATGTGGAAACTGTTGTGGAGTGTGTCTGGGATCCAAGACCCTTACCAGAGACACTGGAAGAGAGACAAGTCATAGCAGAGTTGAAAGACCAGCATGAGAGAGAATGGCAGGCTTAGCAGTACATTGAGGAGAAAGCTTTTGAGCAGGCGGCCTCCTGGTGGAATGGGTTGCCTTTGGGCACTAACTAGTAGAAGAGATCAGCATGAGATTCAGTAGCAGGTTGGCTGGACCATCAAGCAGAAAGCTTCTTGGCAGAGTGGATTGTCTGTGGGCATTAATTGACAGTAGCCAAGAAACCAAGGAAATGGGAAGCAGAACTGCCTCAGCCTCATAGGGTAGGACCATGGTCTTTGGGAATGGAACAACCACAACTTCCTAGGTTTCAAAAAGTCAGACCTTTACCAACTTGTTTATGTATGGACTGTGGGGCTGCTGTTCATGAGGGCCAATGGGATGGGGCATAGTCATTACCCAAAAGTGAGGAGGCAGAGCCGCATGCCCAAAGGACAGAGGAATGGGGCCTGCTGGTCAAAGGGATGACATTGCCACTCAGATGGACTAGGAGACTCAGGCCACCCAATGAAGGAGACCTTTACAGGTATGAAGTTGACAAGGGGTGAAATTGTTTTAGTTACGGTTATGTGCCAATTTGATGGGCCTGATTTTGAATGGTTGGGCAGCTGGATGTTGTTCTTCCCCATGATGAAACTGATAACTCCTGGTGGAATTTGTTGTGAGCAGCTAAGTAGTTGCCTTAGGAATGTGCTCTGCTTCCAGTATAAAAGAAGAAGCCTTTAGAAAAGTCTCTGAGCTTTCTGGCACATTTGGATCCTGCATTTAGCTAAGTCATCAATGGTCTGCCATGTGGTCTGCCAATCTTGAAACTAATTAGTTGCATGCCATGTTGCTTGATAATTTTGGGACTGTACTATTCTACTTGTTGACATTGGTTTGTCAGCCTCAGCAGCCAGCAACTGTCTGAGTTAAGAGACACCTCCTCAGACAATAGTCCTATAAGTGTATTTTTATGATCTGAATTCCCAGGTATATAGTAGAGCTGAGAAGCAGCAAGGTTGTATTCACTTCTTGGTCACAGCCAGCTACCCAGAGGGACTGAGTAGTTGAACCTGTAGGCTCAGGACCATAATTACAGGGGACATCAAACTCAATTGGCATAACATACAATACAAAGCATTGTTCTACCTCCTACTTTGGCAAGTAGCGACTGGGATCTTAAAAGCCTGTGAGCATCCATCTAGATGCAATGACAGGTCTCTCCTCATCCAGTGCAAAGAAGAATGAAGAAAACCAAAGATTCATGGAAAGAATAAGTCCTAGTGACTATTACACCATGCGACCCACAGCCTTATGGCTATGATACCAGAAGAACTAGATGGTGCCCGGGTACCAATGTCAACCACTTGGAGGAAGATCTATGTAGGAGACCCTGGGTAGAGAGGGAGAAAAATGTGGAACAAAACTCAAAAGCATTTGGAAAAAAAAAGGGGGTGGTGGTGCCAGGTTTGCTTGTCTCATAGAGCCTGGTGCAACCACTGAGACTATGGCCTCTAGCTGTACTTCAGGTGTAGAATTGAACCCACACCTGTGGCTTCCATCTAAGCAAAAGATAGGCATAGGAGTTGAACATTTACCTGAGGTAAATATACTCCTTGGAGAGAACAATCATGGGAGAAAGAAGGGCTGTTTATACATTGGGAGAGAGCTCAGGGGGCAGGGGTGCATGTAGGGATAAACACAGGGAAGAGCTGACTGTTGGGAAGAAGTAGGAGGAGAGCTGTTGTATTGTGGTGAATTGTGGTCAATGTCATGAGACAAAGGGTAGGTGAAATGTCATGAGACAAAGGGTATGTGAACTATTGTATGGAAAGTGAATTTGCTCTGTAAATTTTCACCAAAATCACAATTAAGAGAGAGAGAGAAAGAGAACTCAGACTTCTAACCTCAAAAATTGTAAGAGAACAAACTTCTGTTTGTTAAAGCCATCCATTTGGGTGTTTCCTTTTAGAGCAGCACTGGGGGACCAAAAAAGATAATGCCAGAAGATGAGGCTCTCAGGTTGGAAAGCACTCAAAATGCAACTGGGGAGGACTTGTCTCTTCAAAGTACAGTCAATCCTAATGACATGTATGGACTAAATCTTTGAAGATTTTCTTTTGCTGATGTGGTACATATCAAAATGAGAAGAAACAAAATACCTGCAATCGTTATAGAAATAACAGAAGGCAGACATAGAACAATCCCTCACAGATAGCCAGGCACACTGGGAGAGAGAGCCAATGGATCTACCAACTCAGGACCATAGTACTGGGGGACACCAAACTCAACTGGCACAATAAAATACATGAAAATCTTGTTCAACAACCTATGTTGGTGAGTAGTGATGGGGTCCTAAAAGCTTTCAAGTGGTCATCTAAGGTGCAGCTGATGGTCTCCGATCGTCAGAAGTGAAGAAGAATGCAAAAAAAAACCAAGGACTTTTGGAAGCAATCAGCCTTAGGACATGATGAACCTTGAAACCAAAACTAGATGGTGCCTGCCTACCAATGCCAACCACTCGGGAAAGGTTAAAACTGGAGATCCTGGTTAGAGTGGGAGTAAAAACATGGAACAAAATCCAAAAACACAATAATGACCAGAATTACTGGTCAGATGGACTCTAGTGGCCCTGGAATAAAACTCATTCCCAGGGGCTGGCTCTTAGCCCAATAGTAAATAAGATGTACATGCAGACCACTCAACCCGGGGGATGCACCCATATACTCTGTGAAGATGTATCCCTTGGAGCAATCAACAACGGGGCACCAGAGGAGCAACATTTGCATGGAGAAAATGCAGCACACACAGGAGTGCATAACTATGAGGGGCATAGGAGGAGGTGTTACTGGGCAGAGAGGGGAGGAGACTGGGTTAGGGTTGGGGATGGTAGTTGGGGAGTGAAACCAAATGTACATGAAATGTTGAATGTAAAACAATTTCTGCTCTGTAAATGTGCAACTGAAGAACAATAATAATAATAAAGGAAAAAAAGTGAGAAGAAACAACTGTAAACATCCATTAATAATCAGAACATGGAATATATGGAGTTGAATCTAAGAAAATGGAAGTTATAGAAATGAAATGGAACTCATAATGATCAATATCCTAGGAATTACTGAGCTGAAATGGACTGGTATCAGTCATTTTAAATCAGACAATCATGTGGTTTACTATGCTGGCAATGACACACTAAAGAGGAATGGTGTTGGATTCATCATCAAAAAGAATATTTCAAGATATATACTGAAAGAGAAGACAGAGAGATGCATGAGAAGTACAGACAACAAAGATAAACACCTTTATACACACATTTCTGCATTATCAGTAATAACAAACATTAATCTATGGGTACATAAATAGTTAGACAGGCTGAATGATCAGGTGTATCTAGGCAAAAGCAAATGTACCCATGACCTTATATAACTTTGGCAGATGATATTTCTATATATGTACTTGTATGTGCTATAAGAACTTTCATGTCAATAGAACTAACAGAAGGCAAAGTTATGATAACTTCTTATGCATAGCCAACCACCTTGAGTGAGCAAGTTGTTGGGCCTGTGGGCTCAGGACTTTGCTAGTGGGGGACATCAAGGAAAAAAAAAATGTACATTTGATTTTACCCCCGATTACCATCCCCAACCATAACACACTCTATTCCCTTCCCATCCTTATGACCACCCGCTCCCCATGTCCTTCTTAACTATGCACTCCTGTCTGTCCAGCTTTCCCTCCATGTGAATGCTACCCCTCTGGTGCCCCATGGCCAATTGTTCTAAACGGTTTATCTCCCTAGAATATGTGGGTGCATTTCCCTGGGATGGGTATTCTGCATGTAAGTCTTTCTACTGTTGGGCTGACAGCCAATCCTTGGGAGTGAGTCTAATCCTAAACGCAGAAGGTATCCTGGGACCATAGTCATAGGGGTTCCACCAGACTCTATCTGACCAGTAATATTGTGTCTTAGAATTTTGTTCCACAATTTTCCTCCCGTTCTATCTAGGATCTCCAGTTTTGATCCCTTCCTGAGTGGTTGACATTGGTAGCCAGGCACCATCTAGTTCTTCCAGTCTCATCATATCCTTGGACTAATTGTTTCCAAATGGCTTTGATTTTCTTTGCTTCAGATGAAAGGAAACCAATAGTTTCATCTTAGATGGCTGCTCTAAAACTTTTAAGATGCCAGTCGCTATTCACCAAAGTAGGTTATGGAACAAGATTTTATGTACTATATTGTGTCAATTGAGCTTGGTGTCCCCCAGTACTATGGTCTCGAGTCTGCAGGCGTGGTGATTCACTCTCTCAAGGTGTTTGGTGGTCTCTGAGAAATTACTCCAACTCTGATTTCTGTTGCTTTTGTAATGAGGGTGGCTAATTTTGTATCACTAGTATCTATGGCAAATAACAACACAACAACAACAGTCTCTATGGAGCTCTGGTAGCATAGTGCCTAAGGCACTTGACTGCTCACCAGAAGGCTGGCGGTTCAAACCCACAAGCCACTCCTCGGAAGGAAGGTTGGGCAATCCTACTTCCGTAGTGATACTGCCTCGGAAACCCAAGGAGGGGTCGCTATGAGTCGGGGCCAACTCGACGGCAAACAACAACAACAGCATTATCTATGTAAGATTATCTTCAGCTAAAACTGTCCTTGATCTAGGGTACATTCCTGTTCACCAACCCCTACCTGATCTTCTCAGCCATCTATGTATTTATCTGTAGCCTGGTGTTTGGTGTTAGTGGTAATATAGTCTTGTGCACATACTAGTATTTGCTTCTGTTATCTTTATCTTAAGTGCACGTTTCAGTGTCCTTCCTTTCCTCAATGTCATCATGCTCATAACACTCTTACCATGCTGTACCTACCCTTATCCAAATCAATATGTGACCAAAACTAGTTCAGAGTTTTCCCTCCCGTTCCCTCCCATCCCTAGTAACCTATGAAGTGAGTTTCATTCCCTAAGTAAACCCTTCCTTGACTTTTTACAGTGGGCTCATACATTATTTGTCCTGTGATTGACATGTTTCACTCAGCATAATGTTCTCTAAATTCATCCATGTTGTGAGATGATTTGGGTATTCTTCATTATTCTTTAATATAGTATAGTATTCCATTGTGTGAAAGTACCATAATTTGATTATCCATTCATTTGTTGATGGGCATCTAAGTTGTTTCTATCTCTTTGCTATAGCGAGTTGTGCTTTGATGAACATGTGTGTGCATGTCTCTTCATGTCCTATCTCTCACCTCTTTAGGATATATTCCTAGTAATGGAATTACTGGATCGAACAGAGTTTCTATTTTCAGTTTTTTAAGGAAACATCATACCATTTTCTGTAATGGCTGTACCATTTTGCAGTCCCAGGAGTAGTGTATGAGAGTTCCAATCTCTCATTAACGTCGCCAACATTTGTTGTTTTCTGTCTTGTTGAACTTTGCTATTATTGCTGGGGTGAGATGATATCTCATTGTTGTTTTGATTTGCATCTCTCTAACGGCTAATGATTATGAGCATTTTCTCAAGGGTTTGTTGGCCGCCCATATATCATCTTTAGTGAAGTGTCTCTTCATGTCCCTTGTCCATCTTTGAACTGGATTGTTTGTCTTTTGGTATCGAGGTATTAAAGTTTTCTATAAATTTTAGTGATAAGTCCTTTGTCAGATATGTCATAGCCAAAGATTTTTGTCCAGTCTGTAGGTTCTCTTTTTACCCTTTTGGAAAAGTTTTTCAATGTGCAAAGGAATTTAATTTTTAAAAGGTCCCAGTCATCTAGCTTCTCTTCCACTGCCTGCACATTTTGGGTTATGCTTGATAGTCTACTTATTCTGTAAATTAGGACCCCTCTATTTGCCCCTATTTTATCTTTGATGAACTTTATAGTTTTGGGTTTCACATTTAAATCTTTGATCCAACTTGAGTTTGTTTTTGTATGTGGGGTGAGGTATAGGTCTTGTTTCATTTTTCT
>NW_006921733.1:5425707-5444084 GCF_000298275.1 Orycteropus afer afer
AATGCAACAGCTCCCCTCCCACTTCCTCCCCATAGTTACCTGTTCCCTGTGGCCTTGCCTCCAATGGACTCATGCCCTCTGAGCTGTCTCCCTGTGCATACACAGCCCTTCTTTCTCCCATGATTGATCCCTCCAATGAGTGTATCTACCTAATGTAAATGTTCAGCTCATATTCCTGTCTTTTGTTTGGCTGTAAGCCACAGGAGTGTGTTCAATTCCAGACCTGAAGGGCAGATAGGGGTCACAGTCTGAGTGGTTCCATCAGGGTCCATCAGACCAGCAAATCTAATCTTTTTTTTTTTAATGATAGTGAGTTTTATTCCACATTTGTCTCCCAGTCTATCCAGGATCTCCTACATAGATCCCCGGCTAAGTGGTTGACAGTGGCATGTGGGCACCATCTATTTATTTTGATCTCATATTTGTATAGGCTGAGAATTGCATGGTATACCAGTTCTTTGGACTAATTGTTTCCATGGGTCTTTGGTTTTCTTCATTGTTCTTTGTTCTGGATGAGGAGAGACTCATCATTGCATCTAGATTGCTTCTTGCAAGCTTTTAAGATCCCTCACCAAAGTAAGAAGTGAAACAATGTTTTTGTATAGTATGTTATGCCAATTGAGCGAGATGTCCCCTGCAACTATGGTCCCAAGCCCATGGGACCAACCACTTGCTCTCTCTAGGTAGTTGGCTGTGGCCAAGAAGTGACTACAAACTTGTCCCTTGTCAGCTCTATTATATAAACCTGGGAATTCTTACAGAACATACACATACACTTGTAGAAATATTGTCTGCTAACTCTATACATGGTCATGGACACACTCCTCCCTGCATTGACATAACGAATAGTTCAGCCTGTTCTCCTATCTCTCTACCCATATATCAATGTTTGCCTTCAGAGCAAAGCAGTACTTCTTGTACAAAAGGTTTTTATTTTTGTTGTATGTACCTCCCATGCATCTCTCTATGTCTTCCTCTTCCTCAATGTCACTGTGTTGATCACTCACATTTGGTACATAGCCCTTCTCTTCACCCAAATCAATAAATGTCTCTATCTATCTAGAAGAGTTCCTTCCCCTCCCTTGTCACCCCTGGTAACCAATAAAGAAAATTTCCCTCCTTATGTAAACCTTTTCTTGACGTTTTACATTAAAAGACTAATACAATATGTGCCTTCTGTTATTGTCTTATTTCACTCAGTATAATGTCCTCCAAGGAGCCCTGGTAGCATAGTGCCTAAGGCACTTAACCAGAAGGGTGGTGATTCAAACCCACCAGCCACTCCTAGGAAGGAAGGTGGGGCAATATACTTCCATAGTGATACCGCCTTGGAAACCTAAGGATGCGTCAACGTAAGTCGGGTCCGACTCGACGGCACATAACAATAACAATAATGTCCTCCAAATTCATCCATATTATCCATTGTTTTGAAAATTCTACATTATTCTTTGGGGTTGCATAGTATTTCATTGTGTATATGTACCATAGTTTGGTTATCCATTCTTCTGTTGATGGGCATCTAGGTGGTTTCAATCTTATTGCTGTTGTAAATAGTGCTGTGATGAACATGGGTATGCATATATCTATTCTTATCCTGGCTCTTACTTCTTTAGGATATATATATAGTAATGGAATGGCTGGGTCAAAAGTAATTCTAATTCCAACTATTTAAGGAATTGCCATACTACTTTCCACAGTGGTTGTGTCATTTGTCAGTCCCACCAGTAGTGTATGATAGTCCCAATCTCCCCACATTCTGGCCAGTCTTTGTTATTTTCTGTCTTGTTTCACTTTGCTACTAGTGCTGGGGTATCTCATTGTTTTTTTGATTTGCATCTCTCCAATGACTAATGATAGTATTTCTTGATACATTTGTTGGCTGCCTGAATATCCTTTTTGGTAAAGTGTCTATTCATGTCTTCTGCCCATTTTTTAATTGGATTATTTGTATTTTTGTTGTGGAGGTGTTGGAATTCATTGCTGAATATTTTCCCCCAATACAAGATCAACACCCAAAAATCAGTTGAATTTCTCTACACAAGCATAATTCATTATGACCAAGTGGGGTTCATTTCAGATATGCAAGAGTGGTTCAACATTAGAAAAACAATCAACATCATCTACTACATAAATAAAACTAGGGAAAAGAACCACATGATCATATCAATCAATGCAGAAAAGGCATTTGACAAAATCCAACACCCATTCCTGATCAAAACTCTCAGCAAAATAGGAACTAAATGGACATTCTTCAACATAATAAAGGGCATCTATGCAAAACCAACAGCCCACATTATTCTCCATGGAGAATAATGACTCTTCTGAAGAAGCCTTTGGAAGCACATAAAAATTTAATTTTTAGAAGGTCCGATTCATCTAGTTTGTCTTCTGTTTGTGCATCTTGGGTTATGCTTGATAGTCTATTCATGCCATATATTAGGGCCCCTCAATTTGCCCCTAGTTTTTCCTTGAGGAATTGTATAGTTTTAGGTTTCACATTTAAGTCTTTGATCCATCTGGAGTTAGTTTTTGTGTATGGTGTAATGTACAGCTCTTGTTTCATTTGTTCTGCAAATGAATATCACGTTTTGCCAGCACCATTTGTTAAACTTTGGGCCCTTTGTTAAAGATCAACAGAGCATAGGTTGATGGATCTATTTCTGGGTTCTCAATTCTATTCCATTGGTCTATGTGTCTGTCATTGTACAAATACAGTTTTGCCTACTGTAGTTGTATAGTAGGTTTTGAGATCTGAGAGTGTAAGACCGCCTGTTTTGTTCTTCTTCAGTAATCCTTTGCTTATCCGAGATATCTTTCCTTTCCATGTAAAGTTGTGATAGGTTTTTCCATAGCCTTAAAGAATGTTGATGGGATCTGGATTGTGATTGCATTGAATGTATAGAATTGGGTAGAACTGACATTTTCACAATGTTCAATCTTCCTATCCACAAGCATGGTATGTTCTTCCATTTATGTAGATCTCTTATGGTTTCTTGAAGTAGTCTCATATAGTTTTCTTTGCACAGGTTTTTTGTGTCCTTGGAAAGATTTATTCCCAAGTATTTTGCTTTTTTGTAGAAACTGTAAATGGTATTGATTTCCTTATTTCTTTTTCAGCCATCTCTTTACTTGTGTAGTGGAATCCATCTGATTTTTGGATGTTGATCTTGTATCCTGCCACTATGCTAAATCTCTCAATTAATTTCCAGTAGATTTTTTAGAGTCTCTTAGATATTCTAGATACAGGATCATATCATCAGCAAATAGGGATAGTTTGACTTCTTCCTTACCAATTTTGATGCCTGTGATTTCCCTTTCTTGTCTTATTGCCCTGGCTCGGACTTCCAATACAATGTCTAATAGAAGTGGGCATACTTGTCTGGTTCCTGTTCACAAGGGGTATCATTTCAGTCTCTCTCCATTGAGAATAATGTTGGATGTTGGTTTTGCATAGAGGCCCTTTTTTACGTTGAAGAATGTCCCTTCTATTCCTATTTTTCTGAGAGTTTTGATCAGGAATGGGTGTTACATTTTATCAAATGCCTTTTCTGCATCAATTGATATGATCATGTGGTTCTTTTCCTTAGTTTTATTTATGTGGTAGATGATGTTGATTGTCTAATGTTGACAATCCTTGAATACCTGATATGAACCCCACTTGGTCGTAATGAATTATTTTTTTGATACGTTGTTGGAATCTATTTGCTATGATTTTATTGAAGAGTTTTGCATCTATATTCATGAAGGATAGTGGTCTGTAGTTTTCCCTTTTAGTAATACCTTTGCCTGGTTTTGGTATCAAGTTTATGGATGCCTCATAAAATGAATTTGGGAGGATTCCATCCTTTTTCTATGTATTGAAATAGTTTGAGTAAGATTGGTGTCAGTTCTTCTCTGAATGTTTGGTAGAATTCTCTGGTGAAATCATCTGGATCAGGGCATTTTTTGTTGGTAATTTTTTTATGACCTGTTCAATTTCTTCTTTTCTTTTGGATCTGTTCTACTTTTCCACTTCAGTCTGTCTTAGTTTAGGTACATAGTGTGTTTCTAGAAATCTGTCCATTTCTTCCAGATTTTCAAATTTGTGGGAGTACAGTTCTTCATGTTGTTGTTATGTGACGTTGAGTCGATGCAACTCATAACAACCCCTCCTTGGGTTTCCGAGGCAGTATCACTAGATTGCCTCATCTTCCTTCTGAGGAGTGGCTGTTGGGTGTGAACTGCCAGCCTTCTGGTTAGCAGTCAAGTGCCTTAGGCATTACGCTACCAGAACTCCCACAGTTCTTCATAGTATCCTGATATTATCCTTTTTATTTCAATTGGTTCTGTTGCAATGTCACGCATTTCATTTCTTACTCATGTTCTTTGTATTCTCTCCCTTTTTTCCTTTCTTAAATTTGCCAGTGGTTTGTCACTTTTACTAATCTTTTCGAAAAAACAACTTCTAGTTTTGTTGATTTTTTTCTCTTATGTTTCTATTTTCTGTGCCATTGATTTCTCCTCAAATCTTTATTTCCTTTCTTCTGGTGACTGTAGGCTTTTCTTGCTCTTCTTTTTCTAGTTGTCAGAGATGTTGCTTTAAAGTGTTGATTTTGTGCTCTTCTTCTTTGTTGATGTGTGTGCATTTATTGCTATAAATTGTCCTCTGATTATTGCTTTTGCTGTATCCCAAAGATTTTTGTATGTTGTGTTTTGATTCTTATTTGATTTAAGAAAATTTAAATTTCATTCTTTTATTTCTTCTCTCACCCTGTTGTTCTTAAGAAGGGTGTTGTTCAGGTTCCATGTGCTGGCTTGTTTTCCATTGATCTTCCTATTTTTGATTTCTAATTTGATAGCTCTATGATGGGAAGATGTTTTGCAGTATTTCAATGTTTTTATATTTATTAAGGCTTGTTTCATGGCCTAAAATATGGTCTATCATAAAGAATGTTGCATGTGCACTGGAAAAGAATGTATATTGTGTCCTTGTTGGGTGAAGTGCTCTGTAGATGTTCATAAGGTCAAGTTGGTGTTGTTTAGATCTTCTGCATCTTTGTTGAGGTTCTTTCCAGTTGTTCTATCTTTCTTTGAAAGTGGTGTATTAATGTCTCCCCCTATGACTGTGGACTCATCTATTTGCCTTTTCAATTCTGTTAAAGTCTGATTTATGTATTTTTGGGCTCTTTCATTGGGTGCATATATATTTATTATGGTTATATCTTCTTGTTCAATTGATCCTTTGATTATTATATAATGTCCTGCTTTGTCTTTTAGGATGGTTTTTGTCTTAAAGTCAATTGCATTAGAAATTAATATCGCCACTCCTTCTCTTTTTTGGTTGCCATTTGTTTGCTATATATTTTTCCAACCTATGATATTTAGTTTATTTTTATCTTTGTCTCTAAGATGTGTCTCTTGTAGACAGCATATTGATGGGATATGATTTCTTATCCAATCTGCAACTCTCCATCTCTTGACTGGTGTATTAAATCCATTGACATTCAGTGTAATATCTACCAGTATGAATTTGTTGCTGTCATTTTATTATGTGTTTCTTTTTTTTTTTTTTTCATCATGTTCCTTGTTTCTTTGTCCCATACGATTTTCTGTGCTGAGCTCATTATGTTTATAAATTGTGTTATCATCTCCTTTGTTACTATTGTTTTAGTATTTGTTAAATATTTGTGTTTGTCCTCTTTTTCATTGTGATGTGAAGGTTTATCATTTTTCTTTAAGGTTACCCTATGAGTTTAATTTTCTCCCCATGTTTAGAATAGTACATTCTATCTTGCAACTCTCTCAACTTGTTCACTTTTTAGAAGTTCTGTAATTACACTATTTTTTCACTCTTTTTGGTTTATAGTTGTCCTTATTTGCCAATTTGTGTTTCTGGTTCCCTCTTTACAATCATGTAAGCTTATTTTCCTTTGGATATGTCCATAGTTGTGTTGGTTTCTGGGTTATGCCATCTTGTGTATTAATGGTTGGTTGTTGTTTCCTGTTATTGGTTCTCTGTTCAAAGGATACCCTTTAGTATCTCTTATAAGGTCGGTCTGGTTTTAGCAAATTCCCTTATTTTCAGCTGCTCTGGAAGTGTTCTAATTTCACCATCATATTTGAGGGACAATTTTACTGGATATATAATTCTTCATTGGAAATTTTTCTCTTTCAGGGTTTTTTATATACAATCCCATTTCCTTCTCATTTGCATGCGATCTGCTGAAAAATCAGAGTTTATTCTTATTGGTTGTCCTTTTTAGGTAACTTTTTTGTTTTTCCCATGCTGCTTTCAGTATTCTTTCTTTGTCTTTGGTTTTGATGAGTTTGATGATGATATGTCTTGGTGATTTTCTTTTGGAGTCTATTCTGTTTGCGGTTCATTGGACTTCCTGAATGAACATATTCTCATCTTTCATCTTACCAGGGAAGTTCTCTTGCAACAAATCTTGGACAATATTCTCATTCATTTTCTTTTTCTTTTCCTGTTCTGGAATTCTGATTACATGTACATTATTCTTTTTGATGGTGTCCCACATTAGCCTTATGCTTTCTTCATTTTTATTGTTTTTCTGATTGATCCTTTTCCAAAGATGTATTCAGGTATTTGTTTTCAATCTCATTAATTCTGTGTTACATTGATTCAATTCTACTCCTTTGCCTCTTCAATGTGGTATCTGTTTAGAAAATTTAGTATTAATCGTCTGGATTTCTCTCTGTAGATTTTTTGTCATTTCTAATGTTTCATATATTTTATCATTTTGTTCTTGTATTTTCTTCTGAAATTGTCCTAAGGTTTTGTCTATATTTTCCTTAATTTTGTCAGCATTTGCCTTGATCTGTCTCTCAATACTTTGAAGATGCCTAAGTATAATTCTTTTAAATTCCTTATCAGGGAGTTCTCGTGCTGCTTCTTCCTCAGGGATGTGTTCTGGGGCTGTATCCAGGTCTCTTGTTTCTACCACTTTATCTTGTTTCTGTGTATGCCTTGTGATGGCCTGTTATCTCCAACACATTGTGACATTGTTGTATTTAGATCTTTGTTAACTGTTTGTGAAGAGCAGTTAAGGGTGAGTCAGGCTGTTCTTGGTGGTAATTTATCATTGGCCAGTTGATGGAGAAGGAACTGATGGTTCTCATTCAGTAAGTGGAGCTGCAGTAGGTGTGGGTGTTGTTGTGTCATATGGGCACAGTTGCCTTTTTCCACTCAGTTAGACAAAAACAACAAGCAAAAACCATAAAAAAGTAAAACAAGCAGAAAAAAAAACACACCACATAAACACACAGGAACAATCACCAAAAAAAAAAAAAGCACAAACCCACAATATCTGGAGAGGCGGCAAAACAAAAAATGAGGAGAATCATGAAAAAGAAAAAAAAAAAATGGGAACCAGGACCAGGAAAGAGAGAAAAAGCTGAAAAGTAGAACCTTTCCAGTGTTCGTGTTCAGAATGTCCTTGTGGTCCCCAAAAGTGGATCCTATTCTTATGTCCCTAGAATCTGAGAGAACAGTGTCATTTTAAATATCCAAAATGGCTAAACTGCTTGTAAATATTCAAAATGGCTGAACCCTCTGGAGATCCAAAAGTCCACAGCTTAGCCCATCTCTCTTTTCTCTGCTTCCCCTTTTGTTTACCAGCCACCAGTGCAGTCCTCTGTGCAGCCCCTGGCTAGCAGACCCTAGTTTTAAGTTAATCCTTAGATCCTAATACCAGTTGGCAATATCCAAGCTGTCTGTGCTGTCAGGATCACTGAGAAACTGGAGCTCCGTATGTCTCCCCTTTCAGTGTTTTCATGCAGGTTCTCCCACAAGTTGGAGCCCAGTGCACTTATGTATCCTTCCCTTCAAAACTCAGGGCTCTAGGATTATCCTCTGTATCTGTGTTAATTGGTTCCCGTTTTGTTTGTTGAAGAGGGTCTGCACAGTTTTTTTTTTTTTTTTTTTTGCCTATTCTACCATCTTACTGGAACTCTTCAATGCCATGCTCTTTTAACTACTGTGGCTGTTTAGTAGGTTTTGAGATCCAGGAGTGTGAGACCTCCTACTTCATTTTTCTTCTTCAGTTGTGCTTTCCTTATCTGAGGTCTCTTTTCTTTCTATATGAAATTAATAAATTGGCAAACACCTTTTTTAAACAACATAAATGGTGAATATACATGTGGACCTTGCCAGATGGAATACACAGGAAGCAAATCAACTACAGCTATGGAAGGAGAAAATGGAGAAGTTCCATATCATCTGCTGGTACAAGGCCAGGGGCCATCTGTGGAGCAGATATAAAATACTCATATGTAAGTTTAAGTTGAAGATGAAGACAATTAAAACAAGTCCACAAGAGCCAAAATATGACCTTAAGTATGTGCCACCTGAATTTAGAGACCATCTGAAGAATAGATTTGATGCATTCAACACCACTGACCAAAAACTAGGTGAATTATGGTATGACATCAAGAACATCATATATGAAGAAAGCAAAAGGTCTTTAAAAAGACAGAAAAAGAAGAAAAGAGCAAAATATATGTCACAGGAGACTCTGAAAATTGCTCTTGGATGAAGAGTAGCTAAAGCAAATTGAATAAAAGAAAAGAGCTAAATAGAGATTTCAAAGGGCAGCTCATGAGGACAAAGTAAAGTATTACAATGAAATGTGCAAATATCTGAAGTTTGACCACCAAAGGGGAAGAAGAAACTCAAAATTTCTCAAGCTGAAAGAACTGAATAATAAATTCAAGCCTTGAGTTGTAATATTGAAGGATTCTACAGTAGTGTAGTGCCTAAGGCACTTGACTGCTAACCTGAAGGCTGGTGGTTCAAACCCATCAGCCACTCCTCAGAAAGAAGGTTGGGCAATCTACTTCCGTAGTGATAATGCCTTGGAAACCCAAGGAGGGGTAACTACGAGTCGGATCTGACTCGACAGCACATAACAATACAACAACAATAACAAAGGCAAAATATTGAACAATGCAGGAAGCATCAGGAAAAGATGGAAGAAATACAGAGAGTCATTGTACCAAAAATAAGTGGCTGACATTTAACCATTTCAGGAGGTAGCATATGCTCAAAAACATATGATATTGATGGAAAAAATCCAAGCTGGACTGAAAGAATTGGTGAAAAACAAGGTTTCAGGAATTGAGAGAATATGCATTGGGATGTTTCAATAAATGGATGGCATGCCTGAGGTACTATGTGTCTATGACAAGATATCTGGAAGACAGATACCTGGATAACCAATTGGAAGTGGACTGTGCCCATTCCAAAGACAGGTGACCTGACAGAATGCAGAAATTATAAAAAAAATACCATTAATGCCATATCCAAGTAAAATTTTGCTAAAGATAATTCAAAACTGTTGCAGCAGTACATCAATAGGGAGCTGCATTCAGAAGAGGGCATGGAACAAGGGATATCTTTGTTGATGTCTCATGGATCTAGCAGGAAAACAAAGAATACCAGAAAGTTGTTTAAATAGGCTTTATTGCCTAAGCAAAGGGATTCAACTGTGTGGATTATAACAAAATATGCAAAACATTGCAAAGAATGGGAAATCCAGGACAGTTAATTTTGCTCATGAGGGACCTGTACATAGAACAAGAGGCAGTCATTCAAAGAGAACACTAAGATAGTGCATGGCTTAAATTCAGGAAATATGTGTGTCATGGTTGTATAATTTCACCATACTTATCCAAACTGTATGCTGAGCAAGAAATATGAGAAGTTGGACTATATAAAGAAGAGCACAGCGTCCAGATTGGAGGAAGACTCATTAACAACATGAGATATGCAGATGATACAACTTTGCTTGATGAAAGTGAAGAAGATTTTAAGCACTTAGTGATGATCAAAGACTAGAGCCTTCAGTATGGAGTACACCTCAGCATAAACCAAAACACATTAAAAAAAAAAAAAAAAAAACTGCCATCAATTTGATTCTAAATCATAGCGACCCCCATAGGATTTCCAAGGCTGCAATTTTTATGGAAGTAGATTGTCTGGCCTTTCTTCTGCAGAAGGGCTGAGGGGTTCAAACCACTGACCTTTTGGTTAGTAGCCAAATGACTTACCATCATGCCACGAGAAAATCCTCACAACTGGACCAACAAATAGTATCCCAGTAAGTGGAGAAAACATTTAATTTGTTAGGGATTTCATTTTAATTGGGTCTACAATCACCGTTCATGGAAGCAGCAGTTAAGAAACAAAACAACATATTGCACTGGGCACATCTGCTGCAAAAGAGTTCTTTAAAGTGTCTCAGAGCAAAAATGTCACTTGGAAGACAGGTTTGCCTGACTCAAGCCATGATGGTGCTTTCAATAGTCTCATACATGTGAGTACTGGAGAATGAATAAGAAAGACTGCATATGAATGGATGCATTTGAATTGTAATGTTGGCAGAGATGATTGAATGTACCATGGACTGCTGAAAGAATGAACAAATCTGTCTCAGAAGTGCAGCCAGAATGCTCCTTAGAAAGGAGAATGGCCAGACTTTTTCTCTCATAGTTTGGTCATATTGTCAGAAGGGACAAGTGTCTGTAGAAGAATATCATACTTAGTAAAGTAGAAGGTCAATAAAAATGGGGAAGACCCTCAAATAGATGGATTGACACAGTGACTGTGATGATGAGGTCAAGCATGGTAATGATTGTAAGTGTGATAAAAGACCAAGAGCTCTGCTATTATAGGGCCTAAGACATTTGACTGCTAACAAGAAGGCTGGTGGTTCAAACCCTCCAGCTACTCCTTGGAAGGAAGATTGAGTAATCTACTTCCATAATGAGACCACCTCAGAATCCGTAGGAGGGGTCACTAGGAGTCAGATCTGACTCGATGGCAGTGTTTTTTTTTTTTTTTTTTCCTGGTGAAAGACCAGGCAGTGTTTCACTTTGTTGTACATAGGGTTGCTACAAGTCAAAACTGACTTGATGCCGCCTAACAACATGAGCAAAATATTGAATAATGCAGAAACTATCCAAAGAAGATGGAAGAACATAGAGTCACTGAACTGAAAAGTATTAGTCAATGTTAAACCACTACAGGAGGTGGCATATGATCAAAAACAAATGGTGCAAAAGGAAGAAGTCCAAGCTGCACTATGGGTTGGCTAAAAACAAGACTCTAGGAATTCATAGAATATCAATAAAGATGATTCGACAAAAGGGTGCAATTCTGGATGCACTCAATTTTTTTATGCCAAGAAATGTGATAGCTACTTGGCCAATCAATTGCAAGAGATTCATATTTGTGCATATTCCAAAGATAGGTGACTTAACAGAATCCAAAAATTATCAAACAATATTATTGAGGTCACAGGCAAATTAAATTTTGCTGAAGGTAAATTTATCAAACAGAATGGGGACATTTTTGAAAAAATATTATTAGTATCACATGAAGTAAAATTATTATGAAGGTAATTTAAAAACATATACATTAGTACATTAACAGGGCTACCTGAAATTCAAGCTAGTTTCAGAAGAGAATGAGGAATGAAGAATATCATTACTGATATCAGATAGATTTTGGCTGAAAGCAAAGAATAACAGAAAGATGTCAACCTGTGTTTTATTGACTATGCAGTCATTCTACTGTGTGGATCACAACAAATTATGGATAACATTGTTAAGAATGGGAACTCCAGAACATCTATTTGTGTTCATGAGGAACCTGTACATAGACAAAGAAATAGTCATCTGAACAGTATAAAGGGATACTGCATGGTATAAATCAGGAAAAGTTTGAGTTAAGGTTTTATCCTTTTGTCATACTTACTCAATCTCAATCCTGAGCAAATAACCTGTGAAGTGGGACTAAATGAAGAAGAACAAGGAATCAAGATTGGAGAATGATTCATAAACAACTTGTGATATGCTTATGACACACGTTGCTCATTAAAAGCAAAGAGGCTTGAAGTATTTACTGATCAAAATCAAAGACTACAGCCTTCAGTGAAGATTATACCTCAACATAATGTAAACAAAAACCTTCACAACTGGACCAATAAGCAACATCATGATAAACAGAGAAAATATTGATGTTGTCATGGATTTCATTTTATTTGGATTCACAGTCACTGCCTATGTAAGCAGCAATCAAGAAATCAAACAATGTATTATATTGTGAAATTCTGCTGCAAAAGACCTCTTTAAGGTGTTTAAAAGCAAAGATGTCACTTTGAGGACTAAGGTGAGCCTGACCCAAAGCAAACTCTTTTCAACCCTCTCATATGCATGCAAAAGTTGGACAATGAATAAAGAATATGAAAGAATATGTAGTGCATTTGTATAGTGATGTTGGTGAAGAATACTGAATATGAGTTGAATTGCCAAAATAAAGAACAAATCTGCCTTTGAAAAAGTATAGCCAGAATGCTACTTAGAATCAAAGTTGGTAAAATTTGTCTCAGTATTTTGTACTTAATATCAGGAGGGACAAGTCCCCTGAGAAAGACATCATGCTTGGTAAATTAGAATGGCTGTGAAAAAAAGGAAGACCCTCAACAAGATGGATTGACACAGTGACTGCAAAATGGACTTAAACGTAGCAACTATTATGAGGATAGCACAAATCTTGGCAGTATTTTGTTTTGTTGTGCGGAGGGTCTTTGTGAGTTAGAAGGGACATGATGGTACCTAACAACAAGTACAACATCTTCCTCTCATCTGCCTCAAGTGATCACTAATAAATTTTATTCTCTATACATTTGTCCTTTCATATATTTCTATATAAGTGAGGTCATACAATATTTGTCTTTCTGTAATTAACTTATTTCACTCTGCATTATGTTCTCAAGCTCCATTCATGTTTTAGCATGTATAGGACTTCATTGTTCTTTTTTGCTGAGTAGTGTTCCACTGTATATATTTAGATTTTTTTAATCCATTTATTTTTTTTAATGAGCACTTAGATTTCTTCTATTTTTGTCTTTTATGAATAATGCTACAATGTACATTAGGTACTTATGTCTACTTTCACGTACTGCAGCATTCATATCCCTTGGGTATATTCTAACGTTGGAAATCCTGGGTCTTATGGAAGTTTTATTCTTAATTGTTTCAGGAACCATCATACTGTTTCTGACAGCACTAGTACAATTTTACATTCCCATCAGCAATAGATAAAGACCCAATTTCTCCACATTCTTGTCAACATTTGTTGTTTATTTATTTATTTATTTTATCTTAGCCATCTTAGTGGGAGTGAAATTGTATCTTATTTTCGTTTTGATTTTCATCTCTGAAAATGAGTCTGAAATGATTCAAGGGTAATTGGTGGTGGATGATCAAAGATGTTGAGTATCTTTCATGTGCATGTTCAACATTTCAGTATGCTCTTTGGTGAAATTTCTGTTCATATCCTTTGCCCATTTTTTGATTGTTGTATTTCTGTTTTTGTTGTTGAGTTGTAAAAGTTTTATATATATTTTAGATTTTAGACTGTTATCATATATGGTCTAACCCAATATTTTTTTCCAATTTGTAGGTTGTCATTTTACTCTCATGATAAAGTCTTTTTGTTAACATAAGTGTTTCAATTTTATGAGGTTCAATTATTTTGTCTTCTGCTGTCATGCACTCATTTTTGTGTTTGATAATCTATCACTTAAAAAAAAAATCAGATCCCATGGTATTGTCACTATACTTTCTTCCAAGGACTTTATAGTTTTAGATTTAACATTTAGATCCTTGATCCATTTTGTATTCATTTTTGTGTATGGTATCTTGTTAACTTTTGTGCATATGGAAATCCAATTTTGTTGACACCATTCATTGAAGGGATTGCACCTTCCCAATTTAATGGACTTAGCACCCTTTTCAAAAATCAGATGATCATGTTATTAATTGCAGTTAAGTCAGCTCTGACTCATAGCAACTCTATGTACAACAGAATGAAATATTGCTTGGTCCTGGGCCAGCTTCAGAATCCTTGTTATACCTGAGTCCATCATTACAGCCACTGTGTCAATCCATCTCATGGAGGGTCTTCTCTTTCTTCACTGACTCTCCACTTTACCAAGCATGATATCCTTCTCCAGGGAATGGTCTTTTCTGACAACATGGCCAAAGTAGGGGGGATGAAGTCTGGCCATTCTTGCTTCCAAGGAGCATTCTGGCTGCACTTCTTCCAGGACAGACTTTTACTTCTTCTGGCAGTTCACAGTACTTTCAATATTCTTTGCCAATGCCACAACTCAAAAACATCAACTCTTCTTCAGTCTTCCTTATTCATTGTCCAGCTTTCAATTGAGGTAATTGAAAATACCATGACATGGGTTAAGCGCACCAAACCCAACTGATTTTTGAACCATTTTCAGCAAAATTTGACTTGCATGTGATAGTACTGATATTGTTCAACAATTTCCACATTCTGTTGGATCACCTTTCTTTGGAATGGGTACAAATACGGATCTCTTGCATATTTGGCCAGGTAGCTGTCTTCCAAATTTCTTGACATAGATGAGTAAGCACCTCCAGTGCAGCATCAGTTTGTTGTTGGGTTAGTCTTCAAAGAGACATCTTTGCTCTTCAGCAGTCTTCAGGTCTTTTGTTGCTGATTTGTCCAGTGCAATACGTCATCAGATTTCTTGACTGTTCCTTGCATTGGTGTTGATTGTGGAACCAAGTAATATGGAATCACTTGTTATGGGTCTGTTCAGCTTTTCTGCTTCCTCTTATGTCAGTTTAGGTAGGTGATATGCATCTAGGGATTGTCTATTTCATTTACCAAGTTTCATGGAGTATAGTTGTTCATAACAGTATATTATGATCCTTTTTTACTTCTATTGGATCAGTTGTAATGTTTCTATTTTGGTTTCTTGTTTTAGTTAGTTACACCTTCTCTTTGTTTCTTTGTCAATCTAGCTAATTGTCTATCAATTTTATTTATATTTTCAAAGAACCAGCTGCCGTATTTGTTGATTCTATTGCTTTTTATTCTGTATTTCACTTATTTCTAGTCTAATCTTTATTATTTCTTTACTTCTAGTAGTTTTGAGTTTAGTTTGCTTTTCTTTTTCTAGTTTCTCACTTCATAAAATTAGATTATTTATTTGAGGTCTGTCTTCTTTTATAATGTCGGTATTTGTTGCTATAAATTTTACTCTGAGGATGGACATTTCTGTATTCTAAAAATTTTGATATGCTGTGTTTCCATTTTATCTCATCTCCATGTATTCTTTTAATTTCTTTTTTTAAGTTTTTTTTTCCTTGATCTATTGCTTGTTTTGGAGTAGAGTGTTTAGTTTCCAAACATTTGTGTGTCTTCTAGTTTTTCTTCTGCTGTTAATTTCTAATATTATACTTTTGTGGTCAGAAAGAATACTTTGAATATTTCAATCTTTATAAGTCTGAGGAGACTTGTTTTTGTGGTCTAGTGTATGGTCTTTTCTGGATAATGACCCATATTATTGTTAGGTTCCATCAAGTGAGGTTCTACTCATAGCCACTCCACATAAAACAGAACAAAATACTGCCTGGTTGTGGGCCATCCTCAAAGCCATTGCCATATTTGAGGCCCTTGTTCCAGCCATTGTGTCAATCCATCTTTCTCAGGGTACTCTTCTTTATTTCTGACCCTCCAATTACCAGGAGTGATGTACTTCTCTAGAGACTAATCTTTCCTGATAACATGTCCAAAACAAGTGAGTTGAAGTCTCACCATCCTAGCTTTTAAGGAGAATTCTGGATGTACTTCCCCCCAATTTTTTTTATTTTTATTTTTCTGGCAGTCCATGGCATATTCAGTTTTCTTTACCAACACCATAATTCAGATACATCAATAATTCTTTTTTTTTTTTTTTCAGAGATGAGACAAATAATTTATTACCATTCTCATGGTAAGGAGACAGGAGCCAGTACCCAAATCCAATTCCTCAAATCAGAGGTGGTGTACAGTTTTTGTAAGGTTCAAGATACGGGGGTCTATACATATGCATGTAAATTTCAGGAATTTAGGCCTCTATTCAGAAGGAAGTTTGGGCAATCAACTTCCACAATGGTACTGCCTCAGAAACTGAAGGGGGGGTTGCTATGAGTCGGACCTGACTTGATGGCAGTGAATTTAGATTTTTTTGGGTTAAACTGGAGATTGGCTGAGGTTTCATTTGCCTCATTTTTATTTTTTATTGTGATTTGGGTGAAGATTTACAGAGCAAATTCACTTTCCATACAGTAGTTCATATATACTTTGTTTCATGTCATAGACCACAGTTTACGACAATGCAGCAGCTCCCCTCCCACTTCCTCCCCATAGTTACCTCTTCCCACTGTCCATCCCTCCATACACTCCTGTCCCCTGAGCTGTCTCCCTGTGCATAAGCAGCCCTTCTTTCTCCCATGATAGTTCTCTCAAAGGAGTGTATATACTTGAGGTTAATGTTCAACTCATATGCCTGTATTTTGTTTGGTTGGAAACCACAGTTGTGGGTTCAATTCCAGACCTGAAGTGTAGCTAGGAGCCATAGTCTCAGTGGTTCCACCAGGCTCTATCAGAGCAGCAAACCTGGTAACCCCAACCTTTTATTTTTTTCCCCTCCAAATGCTTTTGAGTTTTGTTTCGCATTGTTCTCCCTCTCTATCAAAGATTTCCTACATAGATCCCCTTCCAAGTGGATGACAGGGGTAGCTGGACACCGTCTAGTTCTTCTGGTCTCATAGTTGTATAGGCTGCAGATCAGATGGTGTACCAGTCCCTAGGACTAATTATTTCCATGAATTTTGGTTTTCTTCTTTCTTCTTTGCTCTGGGTGAGGAGAGACCCATTGTTGCCTCTAGATGGCAGCTTGCTAGCTTTTAAGATCCCAGTCACTACTCACCAAAGTAGGAGGTGGAACAATGTTTTGTATATTATGTTATGCCAATTGAGCTTCATGTCCCCTGCGACTATGGTCCCAAGCCCGCAGGTTCAACTACTCAGTCCCTCTGGGTAGCTGGCTGTGACCAAGCAGTGACCACAAACTTACCCCTTGTCAGCTCTACTATACTCCTGGGAATTCTGATCATTCACATAAACTTATAAGACCATTGTCTGCCAACCCTATATATATTCTTGGATACATTCCCTAATTGTTCAGTCTGTCCACCCATCTATCCATCCATATACCCATGTTTGCCTTCACTGACAACACAGTACTGTATGTGCAAAAGGGTTCATATTTGTTGTCTGTACCTCCCATGTACCTCTTTATGTCTTTCTCATTCTCAATGCTGCCATATTGGTCACTCACATTTGGTACATTGACCTTCTCTTCACCCAAATCAATATTTATCACTATCTATGTAACAGCGTTCCCTCCCCTCCTCTCCCACCCCTGGTAACCAACAAAGAAAATTTCCTTCTACAGATAAACCTTTCCTTAACTTTTACAATAACGGACTAATACAATATTTGTCCTGTTGTGATTGACTTATTTCACTCAACATAATGTCCTCCAAGTTCATACATGTTATGTGGTGTTTTGCAGATTCTACATTATTATTTAGCATTGCATAGTATTCCATTGTGTGTATGTACCATAGATTGGTTATCCATTCCTCAGTTGATGTACATCTAGGTTGTTTCCATCTTTTGGCTATTGTAAATAGTGCTGCGATGAACATGGGTGTACATATGTCTGTTCTTGTCATGGCTCTCACTTCTTTAGTGTATACACCTAGTAATGGGATGGCTGGGTCAAATGGTATTTCTAATTCCAATTTTTGAAGGAATCAGCATACTGCTTTCTACAATGGTTGTACCATTTTACAGTCCCACCAGCACTGTATGAGAGTCCCAATCTCTCCACAACCTCGCCAGCATTTGTTATTTTCTGTCTTCTTGAACTTTGCTACCAGTGCTGGAGCAAGATGGTACCTCATGGTTGTTTTGATTTGCATCTCTGTAATAGATAATGATCACGAGCACTTCTTCATATGTTTGTTGGTCTCTTCAATATCCAGCTTGGTGAAGTGTTTATTCATGTCTTCTGCCCAGTTTTTAATTGGATTTTTTGTCTTTTTGTTATTGAGGTGTGGGAGTTTTCTATAAATCCTAGAGATAAGTCCCTTGTCAGATATGTTATTACCAAATATGTTTTTCCAATCTGTAGGTTCTCTTTTGACTCTTTTGGAGAAGTCTTTGGAAGCACATAAGAATTTAATTTTTAGAAGGTCCCAATCATCTGGTAACTCTTCTGATGTTTGTACATTTTGAATTATGTTTGATACTCTATTTATGTCATATATTAGAGCCCTTAAATTTGCCCCTAAATTTTCCTTGAGGAACTGTATAGTTTTAGGTTTCACATTAAAGTTTTTGATCCATGTGGAGTTTGTTTTTGTGTATGGTGTGAGGTACAGATCTTGTTTCATTTTTCTGCAAATGGATCTCCAGTTTTGCCAGCACCATTTATTAAACA
>NW_006921733.1:5450704-5462830 GCF_000298275.1 Orycteropus afer afer
TATCCCACATGAACCTAAGGCTTTCTTCATTTTGTTTTGATTTTTTTTTTTTTTCCTGATTGATCCCTTTCCAAAGAAGTATTCAGGTATTTGTCTTCATTCTCATTAATTCTGTCTTCCATCACATCAATTCTTCTCCTTTGCTATTCCAAAGTATTATCTATTTCTGGCAATTTAGTATTAATCTTCTGGATTCGTGTCTCTTAATTTAGAATAATTTCTAATTTTTCATTTTATTTTGTCATTTTTTTCTTGTATTTTCTTCCAAAATTCTTCTATGTTTTTTTCTGTGTTTTCTTTGGTCTGTCTCTCAATCCCTTGAAGATACCTAAAGATAATTATTTTGAATTCCTTATCAGAGAGTTCCAATGCTGCTTCTTCCTCAGGGATGTGTTTTGGGCGTATATCCTGTTCCCTTGTTTCTACACTTTATCCAGCTTCTTTGTGTGGACTGTGATAATCTGTTGTTTCCGAGGCATCATGGCGTTGTTGTATTTAGATGTGTGTTAACTGTTTGTGAAGAGCAGCCAAGGGTAATTCAGGCTTTTGTTGGTGGTTTATTATCTTTGGGCCATTGGAGGAGAAGGAGGTAGTGGCCCTCACTCAGTAAGTGAAGTTGCAGGAGGTGTGGGTGTAGTTGGGTCTTATGGGGACTGTTGCTGTCTCCCACTCCATTAGACACATATTACAATTGAATAATCATCAAAAAACTAAAAGCCCATGGATGAAAAACACACCATGTAATCACACAGGAACAGTAACCAAAAAAAGAAAAAAGGAAAGAAAGAGGAAAGAACAAGCAAACCTGTAATATCTGGGGATAGGGCACTAAGGAAAAAAAAAAAAAAAAAGTAGGGAAGGAGAAGAATGAATGAAGAAAAATATGGGAAAAATGCAAAAAGAATAACAAGGAATAGGGTTAATCATGAGAAATAAGGGGGAAAAGGGAAGAAAAAAAAAAAAAAAACCCTTAAAAAAATATATCAACCAGGCACAGGGAAAAGAAAAAATGCTGAAAACTAGGACCTGGTAGGGGAAGATTAAGAATAATAATTAAAAGGTCAAAAGTATTAATAATATTAGTTGTTTAAAAAAGACAAATACCAGCAAAATAATCACCAGAAAAAAGAAAGCAAAAAGGAAAAAAATAAAAACAAAAATAAAAAGAGAGAAGAAAGAAAGAAAAAAAAATAATCAGTGCAGGGCAGGGCAGAGCACCCAGGTCCATCTGAGGATACAGACTGTAATGGAGTTCCTGTAGACCCAGAAGGTAGGTGGGAGTGGGGGATGGCCACACCTCCCTTCACCAAGCAGGTGTGGGGTATAAGAGTAAGAAGAGGAATCCTGTACCTTTTCAGTCTTGCAAGTCCCGAGTATCCTTGGAGTTGCAGGAAAGCAGAACCTGTTAAGTTCCAAGAAACTGTGAGCACGCTGTCTCTTTAAATATCCAAAATTGTCAAGCTGCTTTTTAAACCTTCAAAATGGCAGTGTCCTCTGGACCGGCAAAAGTCCACAGTTCAGCCCACCTTTCTCTTCACCTTCTCCGTTTATTCCCCAGCCACTGTGCACAGTCCTCCGTGCAGTCTCTGGATATCAGGGTGATTTTAAGTTAATTCTTTGGTCCTACCACGACTCGGGAATCTCCAAGCTGTCTGTGCCATCAGGATCGCTCAGGATTGCTGCCAGACTTCAGGTCCGTATGTCTCCTTTTTTGGTATTTTCACTCAAATTCTTCTGCTAGTAGGGGTTTAGTCCACTTCTATATCCTTCCCTTCAGGGCTCAGGGGTCCATTATTATCTTCTGTGTCTATGTTAATTGTTTTCCCTTTTCCTTGTTGAAGAGGGTCTGTGCAGTCTTTCTGCCTGGTCCACCATCTTGCCGGAACACATCAATACTTCTTCATTCTTCCTTTTTCATTGTGTAGCTTTTGCATGGATATGAAGTGATTAAAAATATCATGGCTTGGTCAGGCATACATTACTTCTCAAAGTGACATCTTTGCTTTTTAACACTTTAAGGTGGTCTCTTGCAGAAGATTTGCTCAATGCAAAGTGTCATTTGATTCCTTGACTGCTACTTCTATGGATCTTGATTGTGGATCAAATGAAATGAAATACTTGACAACTTCATTATTTTCCCCATTATCAAAATGTTGACCCATGTACATAGGAGAAAAAGAATGTGCATTGTTCTGAAGCTGAAAGGAGTGTTTGATATGTGTCCATTACATCCAATTTGTTTTAACAATTTTATAAGTCCTATACATCTTTACTTATCTTCTTTTTAGATGTTCTGTCCAATATTGAAAGTAGGGTATTGAAATTTCCAAATATTGTGGAGTTTTCTTTTACTCTTCTCAGATCTGTCAATATTTATTTCATACATTTTGGAACACTGATGTTGGGTTCATATATACCTATAATTGTTATGTCTTCTTGATGTATTGCCTCTTTTATTATTATGTAAAGTATTCTTCCTCTCTCAGAAGAAATTTTGATTTAAAATCTATCTCATTTGATATCAGTATGGTCACCTCTGCTCTCTTTTTTTGTTTGCTATTCTCACATTGTTTCACTTTCAATCTATTTGTACCCTTCTGCCTAAGATGTGTGTCTCAAACAGCACAAGGATGATTTTTTTTTTTTTTTAATCTGTTCTGCCACTTTATAGCTTTGGAATGTAGAGGTTAAATAATTTAACTTTAAAGTAATTACTGAAAACAAAACAAAACAAAACCTATTTCATTCATTTTGTGTGTCTTGTGTCTTCTTTCTTCCAGAATCCTCAAACGTTTGTTACCTTTTTGTGTTTAGTTGGATTTTTGTATTAAATATGTTTTCTTTCTTCTTCCTTTCATGCATATTTTCTTAGTGTCTAACATAAATATTACATGTACAGACTTACCAACTTATTTACTTTATTTATTTATTTAAGTACCAACAAACAAGAAACATATAATATTAACATACTGAAACTCTTTTCTTATTTTTCTCATCCTCCCCACATTTCTATTGTTGTGATACTAATTACTGAATTATACATCCTGTGTTTGTTACGTTAAATTTGCATTTATTTCTTATGCACTTGATTTTTTATTGATGTGGAACTTTACTAAGTTTATCCCTGGAAATACCATACAAGTTATCCTTATGGTTTGCCTATGACATTACCTTTATTGAGATCTCTTTCTCTTTTTTTTTTTTTCTTTCCCATGAGCAAATTCAATAATCTGTCAAGTGTTTTTCCCTTCTGTGTAAAATTCTCCCTTAAGTAGTACTAGCAAAGGATGTTTCACATTGCTGTCAAGTTGGATCTGACTCATAGCAACCCCTCTTTGGGTTTCCAAGGCGGTATCACTATGGAAGTAGATTGCCAAACCTTCATTCTGAGGAGTGGCTGGTGGGTTTGAACTGCCAGCCTTCTGGTTAGCAGTCAAATGCCTTAGACACTATACCACCAGAGCTCCTAAATCCCATGGCTTTCATTTATTTGGCAATGTCTTGATTTCTCCCTTATTTTTGAATGACAACTTTGCTAGGTATAGAATTTTTGTTTGATAATATTTTCCTGCAATTCTTTATATATGCTGGTCCATTACTTCCTGGCCTTCAGGACTTTTGAGGAGAAATTGACACTAACTCTTTTTGACAAGGCCCCTAATATGTTATATTATGCTATCTTCTCACTGCTTTCAGAACTTTCTCCTTGTTTTGGCTTTCTAGAATTTTATTACAGTGGGTCCTGATGTAAATCCCTTTGTATTCTTTAAGGTTGGAGTATTCTTAGCTTCCTGGATTTGTAGGCTCATGTCTGTATTCAGGTGTGGGGAATTCACTGTCATCTTGGAAAACTCTTTATATTACTTTCTTGCTCTCCACTTCTGACTTCTGAAATACCCAAATGTTTAGATTTCTTAATTGTGTACCACAGTTGTATTTGGCTTTATTTGCTTTTCTTTGTTCTTCTCTCTAGTTTCCCTGAAAGTTTGATAATTTTGGTTACCCTGTCTTTTAGCTCACTTATCGTGTCTTGTGGGAGCTCTAGTAGCATAGTAGCTAAGGCACTTGACTGCTAACCAGAAGGCTGGTGGTTCAAATCCACCAGCCACTCCTTGGAAGGAAGATGGAGCAATCTACTTCCGTAGTGACACTGCCTTGGAAACCCAAGGAGGGGTTGCTATGAGTCGGGTCTGACTTGATGGCACATAACAACAACAACAGTTGTGTCTTGTATCTACTGTTTAATATCTCCCTTGCATTTTCAAATTCATTTATATTCTTCTTCAATTCTAATATTTATTTTTAGTTCTTTTTAATGTTTTCTATGTCCTCATTGGGTTTCTCATTTTGTTTCCTTGTCTCCATTAATTTGTTTTCTATATGTTCTTTGCCCTTTATGAACATATTTAACATTGTTATTTTGAGATCTTCTATTATCTCCATTAATGTGACTTCCATTGGACTAATTTCTGCTTTCACATGGTTTTATTTTAAACATGACATATTTTCCTGTGTTCTTGTATGCTTTAATTGTTTCAAATTTTTGTTGAACTTGAGACATTTGAGTATTTTACTGTGGTAAAATGGAGCACAGAATCTTCTCCTTCTCCAGGATTTTTTTCCCCTTATATTTCTCCCTCTTTCTCAAAATTCCATTAGATGGTGTATTGGACCTTTTACTCTTCCTCTCATGACTTAGACATTCTAGGGACATGGACCCCACTCCCCTCTTTTGTGGAGGGTCCTCAAACACTTTTCTCTGTATAAGGTTCTTATTTTGTTACACAGGTTTTAGCTTATTTGGGAAATTTTTAGTCTCTAGGGGCTAGCTCTTAAATCTCTAGGGACTAGCACCACAGATGTGTGGTGTTGGGGTACGGCCAACCCACTGTGGCTGACAGTGTTGAGTTCTGGGGTAGGATTTCCTGCATTGGTCAAAAGTGTTTGGGCATAATTTTTCTTCTGCAGCTGATCACATTGAAACAGGACCTTACTACTTTCAGTGTGTGACAGCACTGGGGACTGATTTTCTTGCAACAGCCAGTAGCACAGGGTGAACTTCTCACACAGGCAGCACTAAACCAGCTCTCACACAGTGTCTTTTTCTGTGTGTGTCAGGGGGAAGGAGTCAGTTGATTCCCAGTGAACTGTCTGGTTCATTGGTGTTCTTGTCCTGGCTGTTAAATGTGTCTTGTTGCTCCCCTATAGCCCCATGACCTAGTCCTTTCCCACCACTGGACTCAGAAAGACAAAGTTTCACTTTCCTGCAATGTTGCAGCTTCCTTATATTCTTCTCCAAGCATGTGTATTCAGATTTTCCTGGCCCCTGTTCTTAGATTCTCATAGTTCTAATACATGCTTTTATAATGGGACAGCACTTTCTAGGTTTACTGAGTTCCAAATCAATGTTATACCTATAAACCATTCTCCCTTACTCCCCATCCATACAGAGTACATACCTTACTTCCTTTGCTCCTATTTTCCAAGGCTGTTTATCCAGGATCTCTGAACCAGTCTTTGTCTTCAATGTAGCTCCCCCTCTGGACTCTTTTTTCCACCATCCCAAAATTGCCACAGTGAGCTGGGCCAGCAGGTATGATGTGGATTGTCAGTGAAAGGCTTCATACCATCATTGGTCTATTTCTCTACTGATTCAGAATTTACCTTGGTCCTCCAATGCTTTAGCCACTGTCCAGAGCTCTGAGATATCTGGATGAATTAAATTTTATTTGTTGTCTTATGGCATAGTTGTGGGTGCACATGATGATGCTACTGCTTATGCTGTTATCTTGTCCCCATCTTGCCACATTTATTATTACGATATGTTATTGTATCTGTTTCAAAGGCAAGACTACATTTTGTTCATATTTTTATTATTATTATTATTTCTTTATGTAGTGCATGTAAATGCTATTTAATCAATAATTAGAAAACAATCAAAGGAATATATTTAGTCATCTGTTTACACTTCATTTGTTAAAGCCAGGTTTGAATTTGATTAGCTTTTGAGACACAGATATCTATCAGCATTGAACACTGACTGAGTTTAGAACCTTATCATGAGGCATACCTTTAACAAAATTCTAACATGTGTTTGATTGTCTCAATTTCTTCTAGTATGTTTAGCTGCTTTTCAGATCGTTACTGTATATTCTGCTGTACATATCATTGCTCCTTTTTTCTTATGGAGTACATGTTTTTCTAAAGAATATTTCCCTCTGTCTGCATAAATAAGGAAGCATGTACCAAGAACCAGTCAATTAGTGTTTTGTTTTGTTAATAATAATTAAACCAGCTTGGAAGAACCTACCTGTGTGATCAGTAGCAATGATCACACATAAATTAGTGAAAAGTGGGATAGTGTCATGTGAGATGGTAGATTCACCAAATGTCACAAAAGGAAAGGGATCTCAGCTGATACAATGCATTTTCTCATGGCATAGAAGCCTCTAGATTACTAAAAGTTCATTATATGAACTACTGTGGGTCAAACACAGGCAATTTTATATGGTTCAAAGTTATAATGAAGATGAAGCATAATAATTTATAACAAAGTAGACAGTGAATTGGTGTGTTATCCCTTAATGTTCACTCTTGATTGCCAAAAGTTTATCCAAAGAGATGGTTTCCAGGGAGGGGATACAAGTGGTGAAAAGGTGAAAAGAAGGAGAGTATCCTGTCTTTGCATAATATATATGCCAGATTTATTATTGTATTATTTAGTATTTGCTGGATTATAGCTGAAATTTATTCAGCAATGACTCTGAATTATTATTGAGGAAGGTAGTGAACTGTCTGTGTGATGTCTGAAACAATTATCTAATTAAAAAGGTAATATGATAGCAAGAAATATGCACTTTTTAACATGAAATTTTTTGGCTTCAAGAAATCTAGTTTGAAAATAGGGAAAGAGATGGCACATGTGCCAACATTTTTCATTTATTCATAAATCATCACTATCTACACTTGATACCTTAAGTTAGAAATTATCACCCAAATTGAACAAATGACTGTTATTGTTAAGGCATCTTCTTGAGATTTGTAGAGGCAATAAGAAGGATAAGATGGCATATGACACAATTCTTGGACCTCAGGACTGTAAAGTCTGGTTGAAAATTAGCTATATGTTAACAAAAAGGGAGTATTATGTACTATTAAATAAAATTTATATTGAAAAATAAAATAATAATCATCTATTATTTAAAAATTAATTATTAAAATGTTAAATTATTATATAAAATAAAATCCAATCTTTTGTTGTGGAATATGGATGGCTTGCACAGTTGCAGTGGTGACCGCATTGCAGGGATGGATTAGTGGTTTGCTTCCACAAAAATACTCTCTAATGCTAATGCTGATCAAGGGAGCTCTGGTAGCATAGTGGCTAAGGCACTTGACTGCTAACCAGAAGGCTGGCGGTTCAAACCCACCAGCCACTCCTCGGAAGGAAGATGGGGCAATCTACTTCCATAGTGATACTGCCTCGGAAACCCAAGGAGGGGTCGCTATGAGTCGGGGCCAACTCGACAGCACATAACAACAACAACAACAATGCTGATCAATCAGTGGAAAAACTTGGATCTTGACATCCAAGGCATACCTCCCATTCACACAATTTCTGGACCAATTGAGAATCAAGACAAAAGACCCCAGGTGGAAAAACAAAAACAAAACAAAACAAAAAAAACCTCTTTTTACAGAAAATACCAAATACTGAGGTATGTGGCTTCAATCAGGAATTTTTAATGAGAATAAAACAAACATGTCCCTTGTCACCCCAATGGGTGGCAGAAAAGGAAAGGATATGTTCTTCTCTGACAAGCCTACTCCCAGGAGCAAAAGAGAGAACAAAACACAAACTAATAATTCCTGACCCATTTCTCTGCAATTAAGACTCAAATAGCCCTCTTTTCTGCCCTCAGCATAGATGGAATAAATGAATGAGGCAGGAGGAAGAGCACTGGCACTACAGTTACTAGATACAGTCCATCCTACACAAATATCAGTGAGAGCAAAAGGTATTACAAGGCCTAGAGTGCCTAAAACCTTCAAAGAAACTTCAATTTTTATAAACTCCAAATGTTGATGGAAGGAGGGGCAAAATAATAAATTCAGGATAAAAGTCCAGTAGCAATAAAAGAATGCTGATCTGGATAAAGTTAACCAAACAGGTTTCAAAATTTACCCCGATAATCATCACAGAACTGAGCTTCAGGGATAAAATTTCCACTCCCTCACTTTACCTTTAATGAAAGGCAATTTCTAATTTCCTCAGGGGCCCTGCATCCTCATTAAAGTAGCAGAACTTTGTGTTAAAATGCTGCTTACAGAATAATTAAAAGCATAGTATTATGAAAGTTGATTATAAAATTATATTAATTTTAATATCCCAAAGGTCCTTTTTGACTTGGTGCCTAGGAGGAACAGCCTGTGAGAAGCCTACACATAAAGCAAAGACTCACACTGAAGTTTTAAGACCCAGATCAGCACTCTTTTTAGACTGAACTCTGATTTGGGAAGCACAGGAGAGAAGCAAGCTGTGCATGGAAATGCTGTGTATTCTTGGATGTCTTAGAAGGATTTAGGGGTGGGCAGGGGAGTACTGTCTGTGCCCAAATGTAGATTGGTGGGATGGAAATGTTTCCAAGGACCAAAAGGGCCCTATTAATTTTTTGGTGTCCCTGAGTGTTACAAACATTTAAATGATCTACTACTAGCTGAAAAGTTGATGATTTAATCTCATACAGAATCACTTCAGAAGACAAGAAAAGTCACATCCCTGGAAAAGATACAGAGGAGTTTTATTTTGTCACATATGGAGTCATCATGAGTCAGAATTGACTTGATGACAACTAACAACAATGACAATATTACCACTTTATAAATTTATCAGGCTTAACTCAAATAACAGGCTAAACTTAAACAAGTGATTAGATGATAGATAGATAGAGATAGAGATATATAGATTATATATATGTATATCATTATATTTATATTTACATATCATCATGATGTCTTTGGAATTTAAGAGCTTCCACAAATGTAAGATTTGATATTTAATAATTGATTGAGAATGCAGATATCTGTAATAATACAATGTTTTCTGGGTGATTTTTAATATAATGTTGAGATCTATGGCATGGAGAATTCACTTAATCCTGAAACACAACTTTCCTCTCTGTCACAGGCTTCAAGCATGGGGTTTGACATCCTACTTCAAAGCTACTCACTGTGGTATTGTTAGTCATCCATCTTCCTCCCTAAAGTCCATAAACAATGGCTTTGTTTAGGTTTGTCTTTCTTTCAGATAAAGGCAAGATATTTAGTTTTTAATCTGTCAAGTGAAAAGGGATATCTGATAGCAAGAACATGAGCATTTGAGAAATTTTTGTGGGAAAAAAAAAAAAGATTTACTTGTATATAGACAGGCAGTGATTTTGGTGTAACATAACATATATCACTGACATACATGTGAGGGAAGCAATGACAGACTTAATAATCCAGTGATTGAAACCTGAGTGTATATAATCAGAGAAGAGAGAGCCTTGACATGCCCCTATGAGACCTTGTATTAATGTGTTGGAGGTCCCCATATCCACCCTCAGGCTTGGTAATGGACTAGAAAGACTCAGAAAAACAGTTATGCATATGGCTAAGGTTTATTATGGGAGCTCTGGTAGCATAGTGGCTAAGGCACTTGACTGCTAACCAGACGGCTGGCGGTTCAAACCCACTAGCCACTCCTCGGAAGGAAGGTTGGGCAATCCTACTTCCGTAGTGATACTGCCTCGGAAACCCAAGGAGGGGTTGCTATGAGTCAGGTCTGACTCGACGGCACATAACAACAACAACAAGGTTTATTATATTAATAATAATAATAATACAGATTATAACCAGGAAAGGAAAAAAGGGAAAAGGGACATAGGGTAACATTCGTAATAAACTAAGCACAGGTTGTTTTGTCCTAGTGCAGATGTGCACACAATGTTTACTTCTCTAAACAATGATATGTGATAACACATGCAAAGTGTTGTCAAACAGAGAAGCTTACCAGAGTCTTGGTGTCCAGAGTTTTTATTGAGAATCAGTCATGTCACCATATTGTGTATGCATGACTGACCCTAACTATTCAGTCTCTAGTGTCCTGGAAATAAAACTGATACAGTGTGACGCAGGGCCCAAGGCATCCAAAAGCATACTTATCAAGTAGGTTATTTCCAGGGCTCAGAGATAATCTCCCAGGAGCTATTTAAGGGTCACTACTTTCTTTGGAATGTTCAAGGCTTTAGTAAACCAAGCCTTGAGTTAATCCTTCAGTGCACAATTAGATACTCAGCTTCCCTGGGATTTGGTTTCCTTCTTTGTAAAACTGTGCTAAAAAGAAAAGAAAGAAAAAAAAAAATCTGCCTCAAAAGGTTTTTATGTTACATGCACATGTTTATAAATTACATGTAAAGTCCAGAATAAATTTTAGTGCATAATAAGAAACCCATGTTATCATATAAAAAATGTTATACACTTCTCAGGAAGATGGTGGACTAGGCAGGAAGACTGCACAGACCCTCTTCAACAAAGAAAAGGAAAACCAGTTTACACAGACACAGAAGATAATCCTGGACCCTTGAGCCTTGAAGGCAAGGATATAGAAGTGGACAAACCCCAACTAGCAGAATAATTGGCATGAAAATACCAAAAAAGGAGACATACGGAGCTGCAGTCTGGCAGTGATCCTGAGCAATCCTGATGGCACAGACAGCTTGGAGGGTGCTGAGTGGTGGCAGGACCTAAGAATTAACCTACAAATCAGCCCTACTAGCCAGGGACTGCACGGAGGACTGCTCTGGTGGCTGGAGAATAAACGGAGAAGGTGAAGAGAAAGGCGGACTGAGCTGTGGACTTTTGCTTGTCCAGAGGGCGCCACCATTTTGAATGTTTACAAGCAGCTTGACCATTTTGGATATTTAAAGAGGCAGTGTTCTCTCAGACTCCAGGGGCTTAAAAACATGTTCTGCTTGCCAGCAACACTAAGGACACTCAGGACCAGCAAGACTGAAAAGGTGTGACATTCCTCTTTTTACTCTTATACACCACACCTGCTTAGTCAACAGAGGTGCAGCCATCCCCCACTCCCATCCACCTTCAGGACCCGCAGGAATTCCATCCCAGTCTATGTGCTCAGACAGAGCCTGGGTGTCCTGCCTTGTACTCCACCAATTTTTTTCCCTTTATTTATTTTTATTTTTTCTGTTTTTCACTTTCCTTTTTTGGGTGTTTAGTTTGCTTGGATTTGTCTGTTTTAAAACTACTATTATTACTAATACTTTTGTCCTTTGTACTATTATTTTTATTTGTCCCCTCCCAGGTTCTAGTTTTCAGCTTTTTTTCTTTCCCCTGTTCCTGGTTGAAAAAAAAAAAAAAATCCCCTTTTTTCTCATGATTAACTCCATTCCTTGTTTTTCTTTTTGCATTTTTTCCATTTGTTTCTTCATTATTTTCTTTCTCTACGTTCTTTCTCTTAGTGCCCTAACCCCAGATATTGCAGGTTTTCTTTTCTTTTTTTTCTTCATTTTCCCTTTTTTTTGGTTACTGTACCTATGTGATGCTGTGGTTTTTGTCCATGTGCTTTTATATTTTTGATGGTTATTCAATTGTAATTATTGTCTAACTGAGTGGGAGACAGCAACAGTCCCCATAAGACACAACTACACCCACATATCCTGCAACTTCACTTACTGAGTGAAAGCCACTACCTCCTTCTACACCAACAGGCCAATGATAAAGAACCACATAGAAGAGCCTGAATAACTTTTGGCTGCTCTTCAAACAGTTAACAGAGATCTAAATACAACAACGCCACAATATCTAGAAGACAACAGACCATCACAGTCCACACAAATAAGCAAGATAAAGTGGTAGAAACAAGGGAGCAAAATACAGACCCAGAACACATCCCTGAGGAAGAAGCAGCATTGAAACTCTCTGATAAGGAATTCAAAAGAATTACCTTTAGGTATCTTCAAAGGATTGAGAGACAGACCAGAGAAAACACAGAAAAAACCTTACAAGAATTTTGGAAGAAAATACAAGAACAAAATGACAAAATAAATGAAAAGTTAGAAATGATTC
>NW_006921733.1:5468355-5478085 GCF_000298275.1 Orycteropus afer afer
GTGGTCACTGCTTGGTCACAGCCAGCTACCCAGAGGGACTGAGTAGTTGAACCTGTGGGCTTGGGACCATAGTCACAGGGGACATCAAGCTCAATTGGCTCAACATAATATACAAAACATTGTTCCACCTCCCACTTTGGCGAGTGGCGGCTGGGACCTTAAAAGCTAGCCAGCTGCCATCCAGATGCAACGATGGGTCTCTTCTCATCCAGAGCAAAGAAGAAAGAAGTAAACCAAAGATTCATGGAAACAATTAGTTCTCATGACTGGTACACCATGCAATCCACAGCCTATATGACTATGATACCAGAAGAACTTGATGGTGCCCGGCTACCACTGTCATCCACTTGGAAGGAGATCTATGTAGGAGATCCTTGCTAGAGAGGGAGAACAACATGGACAAAAGTCAAAATCATTTGGAGAAAAAAAACAATGGTGGGGGGGACCAGGTTTGCTGGTCTGATAGAGCCTGGTGGAACCACTGAGACTATGGCCCCCAGCTGCCCTTCAGGTCTGGAATTGAACCCACACCTGTAGTTTCCAGCCAAACAAAAGACAGGCACATGAGTTGAACATTTACCTGAGGTAGATACACTCCTTGGAGAGAACAATCATGGGAGAAAGAAGTGCTGCTTATGCACAAGGAGAGAGCTCAAGAGGCAGGAATGCATGGAGGGATGGACACAGGGAAGAGGTAACTATTGGGAGGAAGTGGAGGGGAGCTGTTTTATTGTGGTAAATTGTGGTCAATGTAATGAGATAAAGTGTATGTGAACTGCTGTATGGAAAGTGAATTTGCTCTGTGAATATTCACCCAAATCACAATTAAAAAAAAAAGAAGTTATACATTTCTAAAAGAAAAAAAAAAATTACATCAGGTACTACTACTTCTGGGAAGATAGAGTACATGTATGTTTCTGTATTTATCCCATTAAGTCTTATTCAAAACTCTGGGCATTACTTACAAAACAAACTTAACAAAACTCTTAAAAGTGGAGAGAAGAAGATAGACTAATTAGGAACAAGAAGGTTCAAGAAAAACATGGCAGTGTGGCCCTTTGGTATTCTTTTTTGCCTCATATATTCTACACTTGGAAGTAAAGAGGCTAGCAATTTGGTTGTTCCAATGGGAAAAGACAAATAAACACAAAGAAAAACCTGCTCTCTATAGCCAAAGGATCAAGAAAGGGGCAGTGTAGCAAGACAAAACATTTACACAATAACTTATCTACTCCAGTCAAACACCATAGCAGGAAAAAAAAAAAACAGTGACCCCACCTCCATGCACAGCAGCAAAGGCTGATTGCAGAACCTGGACCTCTACCCTTACCAGGCTGTAATAAAGTGCCCACCTTGCTCTGGTGATGACAGAAAAGGCTGTGTAACAACCTGGGTCTTTCATCCCTGATTAGTAGTTATGATCACCCCCTCCAGGAGTGTCAGTGGAGACCATATAAGGAGCCTGGATATCCAGGCCCACACACTGGTATAAAGTAGGAGTGGGGTCAGAGAAAGTCGAGCGAGGATTCAAGACTTTCACAACTGCCCAGTGATAATCAGACCCCACTACATCCCTCATGCACAGCAATGTTAATAGAGGTCACATGGGTAAGAGAAATGAGTTACCCCTTAGCATTCCAACCTGGATGCTTTCAGTGGAGGCCTATCAAAGAACTGAACTGTAAGTCCTATCTTTGCCCATTAAAACTCAGAGACATTCCTTCTCTCAAGTTTCAACAAAGACTGAGAAGAAGGGAAGAACTGAAAATGTGCTCCTATAAATAATGGCTGAAAACACCACAAATTTGACAGAAAAAAAGAACAAAAAAAAAAAACTTTAACTTAGACAAACATAAGGTATTGTTGTAGTTGTGTTATGCCATCAAGTTGGTTATAACTCACAGTGACACTATATGACAAAGTAAAACTGATCTATATTATTTTCTAGGCTGTCATCTTTACAGAAGCCAATCACTAGGTCTTGTCTCCCAAGGAGTGGTTACTAGGTTTGAATCACCTGGGTTTTAGTTAGCAGCTGAGTGCTTAACCATTGTGTCTGACAAAAACCACAAGAACATATCCACACCAAGCTTCTCATAGTCAAACTTCTCAAAACTAAAGACAGAAAAATCTTTAAAAGAGTGAGAAATCACACGTTATTTACAGGGTAAAATAATTTGAATGACAGCAGTTTTCTTGTGAAAAACTATAGGCCAGAAGGAAGGGGTATGACATTTTTCATGTGCTAAAAATTTTTTTAAAAAATTTAAAAATACCTCTCAACCCAGAATTCTACATTCAACAAAAATAACCTTCAGGGGTGAAGGGAAATTCAAAATATTTTCAGGCAAAAACATTCTTATCAGGTGGTCATATGTCTCTAGAAGATTAATCTTAAAAGAATTGTGAAGAAAATTCTTAAAACCAAAAAGAAATGATAAAAGAAAGAATTTTGAAATACCAAGAAGGAAAAAGGCAATAGAAAGAGTATTAAAAATATAAATGAATACATTTTCATTTCATCTTGACTTTTCTAAATTGTTTTTGATGGTTAAAGCAAAAAAAAAAAGCAACCATTTCTTTGTATTGTCATTGTTAGGTGCCATCGAGTTGTCTGCGACTCCTAGTGACCCGATGTCCAATTGACCAAAACACGACCCTGTCCCCTGCCAGCCTTCTGATCCTTGTTATACCTGAGCCCATCATTTCAGCCACTGTGTCAATCCATCTTGTTGACCCTATACTTTACCAAGCATGGTATCCTTCTCCAAGGAATGGTCCCTTCTGACAACATGACCAAAATAGGTGAGATGAAGTCTGGCCATTCTCGCTTCCAAGGAGCATTCGGTTGCAGTTCTTCCAGGACATATCTGTTAGACATTTTAGCAGTCCATGATATTTTAAATATTCTTTGCCAACACCACAACACAAAAGCATCAACTCTTCTTTGGTCTTCCTTGTTCATTGTCCAGCTCTCACATGCATAAGAGACAATCAAAAATACCATGGGGTGGATTAGGCATACTTTAGTCTTCAAGGAGATATCTTTGCTCTTCAGTACTTTAAAGAGGTCTTTTGCAGCAGATTTGCCCAGTACAATAGGTTGTCTTATGTCTTGATTGCTGCTTCCATTGGTGTTGATTGTAGAATCAAGTAATATGAAGTCTTTGACAACTTTGATCTTTTCTCCATTTATTGTAATACTGCTAATTGGTCTAGTTGTGAGGATTTTTGTTTTCTTTATATTGAGGTGTAATCTATACTGTAGACTGTAGTCTTCAATCTTCATCAGTAAGTGCTTCAAGTCATCCTCACGTTCAGCAAGCAAAGTTGTGTCATCTGCATATTGCAGGTTGTTAATGAGTCTTCCTCCAACCCTGATGCCACATTCTTCTCTTATATGGTCTAAAGATATGTAGAGAACATATTTAAGATAAATATTTTATAAATGAGGGAAGGTAAAGGGAGGTGATAAAGTTTTTACACCTGACTTGAACTGATAAAGTGTCCACACAAATAGACTGTAGAATGTCATACCTACAGCAATGACTAAAATAACTATATAGAAATGATACACTAAAAAAAAAAAAAAAAAGAAGTATCAGGGAAAAAAATTTTAATATATGTTCAAGTAATCAATTGGTAGGTATAAGAAAGAAAACAGAGGAACAAGCAAAAGAAATAACAGACAAAAATTAAAAAATACAAAGGCAGACTTAAGTCCTAACTTATCCTAAATGTAAAGTGTCCAAATACAGCAATTAAAAGACAATGATTGGCAAAATGGATTAAAAATCATGAGCCTATTATATGCTAGGGGCTCTGGGGCATATAAGGCTTTGACTGCTAAGCAGAAGATTGGCAGTTCAAACCCACCAGCCCCTCCTCAGAAGGAAGACTGGGCAATATACTTCTATAGAAATACCACCTTAGAAACCCAAGGAGGGGTAACTATGAATCAGAACTGACTCTACAGCAGTGAGTTTTGTTTCTTTTGGTAGTATTATATGCTGTCTACAAGAAACTCACCTCAATTACAATGTTGTTGTTGTTGTTATGTGCCGTCGAGTCGGCCCCGACTCATAGCGACCCCTCCTTGGGTTTCCGAGGCAGTATCACTACGGAAGTAGGATTGCCCAACCTTCCTTCCGAGGAGTGGCTGGTGGGTTTGAACCGCCAGCCATCTGGTTAGCAGGCAAGTGTCTTAGCCACTATGCTACCAGAGCTCATGTTAATGTAAAGTAAAGGGAGTAGGAGAGGCTGGGGACCTGAAGAGCAGCAGAATATCCAGGTAAAAAAGGGTGGGAGGCAAAGCTAGGCCCCAAACCCCCTAGATTCAGGAAAGGGAGGGAGCAGGAGAGGCCAGGGACCTCCAGAGTGGCAGAATATCCAGGTAAAAAGGGGCAGGATGCAAAGCCCCCTAGAGCCAGAAAAGGGAAGGTGTGCCAGGGACCACAAAGTGACAGGTTCCAGGTAGGAATTAGGTAAGGGGAGGGTGCATAGGTTTTGAACAGCTAAGGGAGACAAACTTGTCTGTCAGTGTGTCATCCTGTGGGGCTTGTATTTTGCTATGAGGCTTGAGGCTGTGCCACTGGTGTTTCAGAAGCCAGCAGAGTTGCACATGGTGCACAGGTTTCAACACAGCTTATAGACTAAGACAGACTAGGAAGAAGGAGGAGAGCTAGACAGACAGTAGTGCACAATTAAGGAAGGGAGAGGAAGGGTTGGTCATAAGGACAGGAGGGGAGGACAGTTTGTTATGGTCAGGGATGGTAATCAGGGCATGGAATTAAATGTACATGAACTGCTGGATGTAAAACAAATTTTGCTCTGTAATTTACACCTAAAGCAAAATAAAATTAAAAAAAAAAAATGCCCATCTCTTTCAATGTGATATCCTCTGTGTCTGACCTAAGGATGCTTGTTGAACACTATTTTGAATGGATGAATAAATGAATGCATGCATGAATGAGAAAGGCCCATAAAGATAATTAACACCAGATCTTTCCCACACCTAGGTACATTCCAATTAGGAAAATAGTTACATACATATTGAACATGTAATAAGTCAGACTTAGGTAAAGAAAAGTGGCAACCACTAAATACCAGAGATATGCACTGGTGGATGATGGTGGTGGCTCATGATTATCCAGAAAGTGTCACAAAAGTGGCTCTGACACTTGAGTTCTTGAAGTGTGTATCAGTCAGTGCATATGCAAAAGTGGAAGAAATGCTACTGAAATGTAGATAGGAATGTAACTGGAATGTCCCCTATTTAATGGTTTTGGACCTTTTTCGGGGAGATGTGGTGGCATAGTGTCTAAAGTATTTGACTGCTAACCAGAAGGCAGGGAGTTCAAACCCACCAGCCACTCCTTGGAAGGAAAATTGGGCAATCTAATTCCATAGAGATACTGCCTCAGAAACCCAAGAAGAGGTCACTATGAGTCAAAATTGACTCAACAGCAGTGAGTTTGGGAGCTTTGGTGGCATAGTGCCTAAGACTTTGGACTGCTAACCAGAACACTGGCAATTCAAATGGATCAGCCACTCCTCAAAGGAAAATTGGGCAATCTACTTCCATAGAGATACCACCTCGGAAACCCAAGGTAGGATCGCTATGAGTTGAATCGACTGACAGTGGTAAGTTTGTTTGTTTGTTTGTTTTTTGATCCTTTGTCAAAGATCAGCTGCCCCTAGATGCATGGGTCTATTTCTGGGTTTTCAATTTGATTCCACTGGTCTATCTGTTTATCATTGTACCAATACCACACTGTTTTAACTACTGTAATTGTAGGTATTGAGACCTAGGAGTGTGAAACCTCCTACTTTATTTTTCTCCTTCAGCAGTGCTTTGCTTATCTAAGGTCTCTTTCCTTTCCATACAAAATTAAAAATTGGTTTTCCCATATCTTTGAAAAATGCTGGTGGTATCTGGATCAGGATCACATTCATGTGTAGATTGCTTTGGGTAATATTGACATTTTCACAATGTTCAGTCTTCCTTCCCGTGAACAAGGCAAGTTCTTGCATTTATGTAGATCCCTTGTAGTTTCCTGTAGTAGTGTTTTGTAATTTTCTTTGTATAGATTTTTGTATCTCTGATAAGGTTTATTCTTAAACATTTTATCTTTTTGATAGCTATTATAAATGATACTGTTTTCCTTATTTCCTTTTCAGAGAATTCTTTGTTAATGTAGAGGAATCCAACTGTTTTTTATCTTTGTATTTTTGTATGTTCATCTTGTATCTTGCCACTTTGCTGAACATTTCTATTTGTTCCAGGTTTTTTTTTTTTTTTTTTTTTTTTTTTTTTTTTTTGCTGAGTCTCTTGGGTTTTCTATGTATAGGATCGTGTCATCTGAAAATAATGATAGCTACACATCCTCTTCGCCAATTTGGATGCATTTCATTTCTCTTTCTTGCCTTATTGTCCTGGCCAGGACTTCCAATACAATGTTAAATAGAAGTGGTGATAGAGGGAATCCTTGTCTGGTTACCATTCAGAAGGGGAATTCTTTGAGTCTTTCTCCATTAACAACAATGTTGGCCATTGGTTTTGTGTATATGCTCTTTATTATGGTGAGGATTTTCCCTTCTTTCCCTATTTTGCTGAGAGTTTTAAACAGGAATTGTTGTTGGATTTTATCGAATGCTTTTCTGTGTTGATTGATATGATCATATGGTTCTTTTGCTTTGTTTATGTGGTATATTACACTGATTGTTTTTTCTGATTTTGAACCATCCTTGCATACCTGGTACGAATCTTACTTGGTCATGATGTATTATTTTTTGATACATTGTCAGATTCTATTGGCTAGTATTTTGTTGAAGATTTTTGCATCTATATTCATGAAGGATATTGGCCTGCAGTTTTCTTTTTAGTGGTGTCTTTCCCTCATTTTGGTATCAGTGTTATGCTTGCTTCATAAAATGAATTTGGAATATTCCATCTTTTTCTATGTTCTGGAATAGTTTGAGTAGTATAGGTGTCAACTGTTCACTGACAAATTGGTAAAATTCTTCAGTGAAGAGAGATAGACAATTTTTTCTGGAAGAGAAGTAACTAAGTTAATGAACAAACTGTGTAAAGAAAGACAGCTGGGTTCTGTTACCAGGGGTAGTCTAAAGCAGGAGCTTCTAAAGGGTAGGGACAGTATTGGAGCAAAATTCCAGAGGTTGACTGGTTATAGATTGCTGCAAAAACTGAGGAAAGGCCAGTGTGGAAAAACTTCTTAAGGAAAAGTATGGGCCCAAGAGAAATCATGAAAAATGACAGGCAGCTTTGACTCCATTCTAAGCAAGATGGAGATTAGTGGCAGTTGTTAGGTCAGAGAGTACCATGGCTTATCAATTTTTGGATAAGTCACTCTATTGGGGGGGGAGAGTAACCATTCAGAAAAGATGGTAGTACTTACACAATGGTCATGCCAGTCTGCAAGAGTTCCTTCCCTCAGTGCAACCCTTACAAGATCCCAGAGATCAAGGAGGTGATTGTTAAAATTAGGAGGAAATAGTATTATCACACCAATAGGTTGCCTTAAGGAACAGTCTTTGGGCTGTATCTGAGCTGAGGAAGGAATAATGCAGAGCAGAGCTGCCCAGTGGCTGTGCCTGCGCAAATTCATGTGTTGCAGGGGGTAACAGATGTGCCAGGTGTGCTCCAACATTAATCACCTTAGCCTTTAAGGAAGCTGGGTGGAACATGGGCCTGCTGGAGCCCCATCCTGTCCCCTCCAACCATAAGCAACCTCCTCCAGTGTGCTATACAAATGTTGTCACTTTCTATATGAGCCACTGCATAGGCATATAAAGAGTCAGGAAGGCCAGCAGAGAGTAGCATGTTTCTATGAGATGATCTCAGGGGAGTAAGAGGTTTCCATGAGTAAATGCATTAGGAGACATTTGGCAGAAAACTTCCTGTTGTACTTTCCATTCCCTTTTAGAGATTTACTATGATATAGCAGATGACAATGTCAGAGGTGTCTCGCAGTAAATGGCCCATTTCTAATTTTATTTAGTTCAGAGTTTCTCTGACATATTTGCCCATGGACCATCTTTCTTTCTTCTTTCTTCTTCTTCTTCTTCTTCCTTCTTCCTTCCTCTTCCTCTTCCTTCCTCTTCCTCCTCTTCCTCCTCTTCCTCCTCTTCTTCTTCTTCTTCTTCCTCCTCCTCCTCTTCTTCTTCTTCTTCTTTTTTTTTTTTTTTTATGGAATACATAGTAATAGTACACATGTTGCTGTCCTTAATTGCCATCAAGGTGAGTCCAATCCATGTTGACTCCAGTAAAATAAGACAAAATATTTCCTAGTCTTTTATAATCTTTATCATCATTGTTATATTTGAATCCACTTGTGTGGCCATAGTGTGGTAACTCTGCCTATATTTGAAATAGCAGTGGCATACCTTCCAGCATCATAGCAGCACAAAACCCATCACAGTACAACAACACAAATGGGTGATGGAATATATACATAATGAAGTGCTACTATAGATTTTCCTAGAGGAATTGAGAGAGGTGGAGAACATTCAAAGGGAGCAAATAAAGAAACAGAACAGTGATAACTGGAGAGAAAAAGTAGAATCATTGAGAAAAAGTGAAACTAAAATGAATGCATAGATGCATCTTATATGGCTGCTCACTAGCCATAATAGAATGGAGAAGGTGTCTTTGTAAACTATGTTATGGCAATTCAGTTATCTGTCCCCTGAGACTGTGGTCCTAAGCCCACAAGCCCAGTGATTTATTACCTCATACTGTTTGCTCATAGCTAAGAAGTTTTCATAACTTTTCCCCTGGATCATCTCAACCCTGAGACCAGAAGAACTAAATGGTTCCTGGCTACCACTACTAACACTTCTGAAAGAAATCAAAATAGATAGTTCTGGATAGAGTGGACAAAATATGGAACTAACCTCAAAATAATAATGAAAAAGACAAGGCTTACTGGTCTGATAAAAGCTGGTGTAACCCCTGAGTCTTTGATCCTTAATCACTCTTCCAGCCTGGAACTGAAACTCATGCCCATTGCTCAACATTCAGCCAAAAACAATAGACAGGTCTATCAGGTGAAAAATAACACCAGGGAAGTGTGCATGACTTAGCACAATCAACCACATGAAATTAAAAAGGAAGTATTTGCTCAGGAATAAAGCTCAGAAGGCAGAGAGGGATAGGAAAGGACAAATGGAAATGAGCAACACAGGGAAGAAGTGGGAAGAGTAATTTTACATTCAAAGGATTGCAACAAATGTCATGAAACAAAATGTTTATGAATTATTGAATGGAAAACCAATTTGCTCTGTAAACCTTCACTCAAATCACAATAAAATGTTAAAATAATGAATTGCTTAGAGATACTTATGAAAATGTGCAGTTGCAAAGCATGTTCACTAATGAATTATCATTATTTCCTCACAATAGTGAAGTGGATATAGAAAGATTGGGTGTACTTCATGAAGAAGGAATGAAAGCTCAGGAATGAGATAATGCTTTCCCAAAGTGAAGTCTCAAATAAGAGAAAGAGATAAGCCTTCAATCTGATTCCAAATCTAAATCTCTTTTCACTACAACAGGGTGCTTCCATACACTACTCAAGAATGTAGGGGTTTCTTAAGAAATTGTCAGAAATAACATTGAATAGGTTCTTTGAAGAACATAGAAAGTAACAACTTCGGTATAATGATCTCCTCTTGATCACAGATCATGTGTCTTCTGCTTGAAGAACAA
>NW_006921733.1:5478185-5494737 GCF_000298275.1 Orycteropus afer afer
TTAATTTCTTCAGCTGGGGTGATGGCTCTAAAAACTATTATGCAATTTGATGTAAACAACTACAAGTCAGCCTCAGTGGCAACTACAATGGAGAGTGTCATTGGCAGCATCATTTTTATGAGGAAGATCTGCCTCAACTTTAAGACTATTCTGTATCTATTATCAAAATGCCAAAATTAGAAAGAATTCCTTGTTCGAACACATACAAACACAACATATATTTCATGTGTATTAAAAGGGATGAAGTCCCACAGCCACAACAAGCTGTCAAAGAGCCTGATTATTAAAGCAGCTGGTCTTCAGAAATAATTTGCACATTTTGGTCATGACTAGACCTGGAGTTAGAAAACCAAAAGAGAAGAACATGCTCTGCATTTCTCAAGCTGAAAGAATTGAGGAGAAAATTAAAGCCTCAAGTTGCAATACTGAAAGATTCTAAGGGCAAAATATTGAATGATGCAGGAAACCTCAAAAGAAGATAGAAGGAATACACAGAGTCACTGTACCAAAAAAGAACTGTTTGATCTTCATCCATTTCAGGAATGGCATATGAGCTAGAACCAATGGTACTGAAGGAGGAAGTTGAAGCTGTAATGAAGGAATTGGCAAAGAACAAGGCTCCAGGAATTGACAGAATACCCATTGAGATATTTCAACAAACTGATGCTGCACTGGAGGTACTCACTTGGTTTTGCCAAGAGATTTGGAAGACGTTTACCTGGCCAACTGACTGGAAGAGATCCATATTTGTACCCATTCCAAAGAAAGGTGATCCCACAGAATGTGGAAATTGTTGAACAATATCATTAATATTGCACACAAGTAAGACCTTACTGAAAATAATTCAAAAAATGATTGCAGCAGTCTATTGACAGAGAACTTCCAGAAGTGCAAGCTGGATTCAGAAGAGGACATGGAACCAGTGATATCATAGCTGCTGTCAGATCAATCTTGGCTCAAGGCAAAACATACCAGAAAGATGTTTACTTGTGTTTTATTGACTATGAAAAGACATTTGATTGTGTGGATCATGACAAATTATGGAGAACTTTGAGAAGAATGGGAATTCACACACACTTGATTGTACTCATGAGGAACCTGTACCTTGACCAGGAGGCTGTTGTTTAAACGGAACAAGAAGACACTATATGGTTTAAAATCAAGAAGGGAGTGTGTCAGGGTTGTATCCTTTCCCCACACTTATTCAATCTATATGCTGAGCAAATAATCTGAGAAACTGGACTCTATGAAGAAAAACGTGGTATGAGGATTGGAGAAAAAAATTTTAACAACCTGAAATACACAGATGATACAATTTTGCTTGCTGAAAGTGAGGATGACTTGAGGCACTTACTGATGAAGATTGAAGAACACAGTCTGCAGCATGGATTACATCTTAATATAAAGAAAACAAAAATCCTCACAACTGGACCAACAAGCAGCATCATAATAAATGGAGAAAAGTTTGAGGTTGTCAAAGAATTCATGTTGCTTGTTTCTACAATCAACAACAATGGAAGCAGAAGTCAGGACATTAGATGACGTGTAGCACTTGGCAGGTCAGCTGCGAAGGAACTTTTTCAAGTGCTGAGGAACAAGGATGTCTCCTTGAGGACTAAGGTGTGCCTGACACAAGCCATGATATTTCCAATCACTTTGTATGCATATGAGAGTTGGACAATGAATAAGGAAGATGGAAGAAGAGTTGATGCTTTTGAGTTGTGGTGCTGGTGAAGAATGCTGAAGGTTCCATGAACTGCTAAAAGAACTAACAGATCTGTCCTGGAGGAAGGGCAGCCAAGATGCTCCTTGGAAGCAAAGATGGCCAGACTTCATGTCACCTACTTTGGTCATATTGTTAGAGGGGACCATTTCCTGGAGAAAGATGTCATGCTTGGTAAGGTGCAGGGTTGACAAAAGAGGGGAAGGCCTTCAACAAGATGGATTGACATGGTGGCTGAGACAATGGGCTCAAGTATATCAAGGATCATGGAGCTGGCACGGAGTCAGGCAGTGTTTTGTTCTGCTGTGCATGGGGTCACTATGAGTCAGAAATGACTCGACTGGCACTAACAACAACAACATACATTTCCTAGTCTTGTGATAGGGAGCTCTGCCTTAGTGCCTAAGTCACTTGACTGCTTACTATAAGGCTGGTGGTTCAAACCCACCAGCCATTCCTCAGAAGGAAGATTGGTCAATCTACTTCCCTAGAGATACCACCTTGGAAACACAAGAGGGGTCACTATGAGTTGGGATCAACTCAATGGCAATGAATGTTTTTGTTAGTCATGTAATGGGCCTGTGATGAAATAATACACAATATACTATCCTTGAAACTCATAGGGAATTCAAGATTGGAAAAGAATTTATCAAGCATTTAAATAAGTGAAACTATTTTGATGTTTGATGTTGCATGTTTATATGTTGTGGAATGCATAAACATAATAAGATAATGTAGTAAATGCAATAAAAGTTCTCTTTAACTAAAAGAACACATACGTTTTAGGAATCTAGAGTGTGTGGTGTATATCTTAAATGGTGCCTTATAATTATAGAGCATTTTTCTTTCAGGCTAAAACAAACAGCCCACATGCCACTTGCCTTGTTACCTATTGAACTTTTCTCCTTTGAATACATTCATGTTTTTTTGTTCTCCCATATTTCCCATTTAACTCTAAAGTTAGCATTTCTCATCTCTCCTAACATTTTTTTTAAATAAATTTAAGTATATAGATAGCTTCCATCAAGTTAGCTTCAACTCATGGTGACCTGTGTAGAACAGAACAAAACATTGCTTGATCCTACATCATCCTCACAATTGCCAGAAAGTTCAAGTCCATTGTGACCATTGTGCCACTCCATCTCAACAAAGGTCTCTCTCATTCTTGTTGGCTCTCTATTTCACCAAACATGATGTCCTCCTTCAGCAATTAATCTCTCTTGATAACCTTCCAAAGCATGAAAGTCATACAATATTCTGCCACAGTCCATTAGATTTTCACTGGCTAATTTTCACAAGTAGATCACCATGCTTTGTTCTTAATATGTCTTAGTCTGGAAGCCCCACTTAAACTTATCCATCATGGGTGACCCTGCAACATACAAACCACCATAATGCAAAAAATTGTCAGATGGGTGAAGGTTATCAATTTAAGAGACCTTTAAATGCTGAAGCCTCTGTATCATTTGCTGTTAACCTTCATTTTCCTTACCTGCTTTTGAGTAACATTGTTTCTTATCTAGATCTTGTATCCAAAATTCCATCAAATTATTCACTTATGCCTGAAACTGCATTCCTCTAACCTTGGATCTTCAAAGCATCCTTCAAAATGACTCCACATTCATGTGTAACTTCCCTGAAAATTATTTCTAATCCCTGACAAATGAGCATGCATAACAATTGTTGTTGTGTGCCACTGAGTCAATTCCAACTCATAGTGACCCTGTGGGATGGAATAAAACTGCTTCATAGTGTTTCCTATGCTGTACTCTTTATGAGAACAAATTGTTAGGTCTTTTCTCCCATGGAGTCACTGGTTGGTTTGAACTGCCAAACTTTTGGCCCAGCATTTAACCACTGTGTCACCAGGGCTTCGGTGTATAACAATAGATGTTGATATAACACATTCATATGGAAAAATTCATTAATCTAATGGTCAAAGCCATATGACTTAAGCATGTGGTAAGAATGAAGTCAAACATGGGGGAAATTGAACACAACTGTCAACAATGTCAAGTTCTGAGCTACCCAACTACTCACTGAGGTGTACAGGAATCTATTTGATTGTGCTAATGTGAAGCAGTGCAGTCTTGCTTTGGAGAAGTTAAACACAACCTCTGTGTCACACTCATTCCCACCACCAGTGACAGTACTTGGTCACTATGTCCATTGTCTTCATGGTAGATATAGTGGAAAAGACAGGGAGGAAAACAGTTTGAAAGAAGCATGTTTGTCTTTTCTATGATCTAGCATTTCTCAACAGTATACAGTGGCAAATAACTGGGTAGAGGCCAAATTTTTCCTCAGAAAGAATAATCTAATCTCAATTCTAATTTAACTCTCCCTGCTTCATGATTACCTCTAGTATATGGTTTCAGCTAAATTTACTGTTAGCCATACTATTGCAACAATTACAATGATATCAGTATAGAGGATAGTAAGCGAACACTTTCTACAAATTTATTTCAAAGTGTTTTTGCTATTTAGCATTTTCCTGAGTGAACGACATAAATTGTAGCTCAAAAGATAGTTTTTCAGAATAACATCAGAAAAAATAATGAAGAGCGGAAGAATGAAAAAGATACATCAAGATGAGGTTTAACAATAAAATATAAACCACTCAGAGATACTTTCATGTAATGAAAGTACTGAATCATAATGGTTTAATTTAAATTTACTTATTGGATACTCAAGTGAGATATATCATTTGCAAAATGAATTTATAAAAATCACCTCATTATTCCATATTCTGTGCTCCAGTGTTGACCTGGTGTCTGAATCCTATCTCATTTATAGCAATGGGTACCACTCCATTCCTCCCATACCTCTTACATAGATATCTCCATAGTAACTAATGTGCTTTAATCAGAGCAAAACATAAGGAGAGAAAATGAAATAATTAAAGTAAAAGGGGTAAAGTATTATTAAGTAGAGTGAATGCAAAACTAAAAACATGCTTTTATGAAATGCTATTGATTTTATTAATATCAATTTACCAAGACATGCTTAACTCATTTTTAGCTTCCTATGAATAATTCTAATGCTCCCTTTATAATAAATTATTGCATGTATTTTTTTCTTCAGGAAACAATTTTCCAAATTAATAACAATTTTTATTAATTTTATTGAATAGAACATTTACAAATTAGGAATATTTCCCTATCTAGTCACCATTTATTTTTCCAAACAGACTTAAAGTCAAAGATTTTGAAGAACATAATTCTAGCATGCCATATAATCAGATTTATCTGTCAGTAGTGGTAGGGTTTAGGGACAATTTTTAAATGAGAGTATAAAAGTGGAAGTAAAAATTAGTTTCTGGCATAGTAAATACCAGAAAGGTATAAAAGGGGAAAAATAGGTTCCCTTAAGGGTAATTTAAAGAGTAAGAATAAAACAAGAGATAAGAAAGAAAGAGGAAGGAGAGCTTGATCTAGCAAAAGGTCTACTATCACCTATACCAAGAACTTCTTTCTTCACAAGCAGTTTCTAAATGCTGCCATGAGCCATAAAAGAAGGCAAAGACAGCTTGCGTGTGCCACTGTATTTCACGGAAACAGTGTCATGAAGGAAGGATCAGGCAAATATATAGTTTTTTTTCTTAATATAGACACTATATTGAAAGTATTACTAGAGACAAGACTTGCCAGTGTGTCATCGTTTCCTGAGCTGATGACAAACATCTCCATTAGGGAATATTCTCCACTCCCCCTGCCATCATCACCGGAGTTTCTAACAACCAAACAAAAAAAAAAAAAAAAAAAAAAACAACAAAAAAAAAACTTAACTACTCTTTATTAAACATTTAAAATATCCCAGGTACAATGCCAAGATTTTATAAATATCTCATTTTATCTTCACAATGACCATATGAAATAGGTGTAATTGATCCTTATTATTAGCAGATTCTGTATTTGTGAATGCATCTACTCATTAAGACATATTTATAACTGCAAAATCAATATTAGTGGCACTTTCACAGTCATTTTTGTACATGTGTACAACAGTAAAAATTTGATTCATCTGATACACATCTTTCCAGTTATAGTGGAATAAGATGTCTTCTTTTTTCAGCTCTTATACTTTAAGTAAGTGTCCTTTTCACAGTCATTTTAATGTCAATTTTTGTTGTTATATTTTTGTGCTTTTTGTTGGTGATTACACAATTTAAAATGGTCCTCAAACATAAAGCTGATGTGCTGTCTAGTGCTCTTAAGTGTAATAAGGCTGTAATATGTCATAAGAGAAAATTACACATGTTAAATTAGCTCTGTTAAGGCAGGAGTTATAGCACTATTGGCCATGATGTCAGTTATAATGCATCAAAAATATATATTAAATAAGGTACTTTAAAATAATTAAAAATAAAATGCATTTAAAACAAGGGTAGGTATACATCGGTTGACTAAAATGTTGTGACCAAAAATTCTGGAATCTGATCATCTATTTCTTTTAGAATAGTGGTTCAGTATTCACTAATTAAGTGCTTGAGAAGTCTCTAAGGAGATAACTATTGAAAAAATCTGAATCATTTGTATATACCTCCTTGTTTCAAATGAGGAAACCAAAGAGTCCAGATCTACCTAGTTCTAACCACTCTGCCCAATCCCTCGCACACCACCTCACTAGCTGGATTTCAAAGGCCTCATCACTGAGATAATGTGGCACCATGGAATAACTATCACTTGTGATGACCCTGAAAATGTCATTTGGTGCCTCATATTTTTGTCTACATGGGAGATATCTTCATCTATAAATGACAGAAATAATACTGTATACCTACTTGAGTAAATTTCATCAAGGATAATTTGAAGCATTGTTTCTAAAAGCATCTGAACTCAGCAAATGTTTCTTTCCTCTTGATGTAAAGTCAGTATTCACTCTGCATCAGCACTTACTGAACCCTTCCCCAATGCCAATAGCATATTCTGAAAGCCCACTCTCTAGCCATGTAACACTTCTCAAATACATCATTATCTTCATGGTAAGTGCACCCATTTCCAACATTGCTGGGTCTTGAGTACTTCTTTCTGGTTTTAAGGATTTTAGCACTAGGCATCAAACCTTACCAATTGATTTAATGGTACAGAAGATTTTTTGCGATTATATCTGTTGTGGTTATCTCAAAAATCTCACTGCTGTGGAGTCTAACCCGACTTACAGTGACCCCTTCTTGGGTTTCTGAGGTAGTATCTCTATGGAAGTAGATTGCCCAACCTTCCTTCCAAGGAGTGACTGGTGGGTTTGAACTGCCAGCCTTTTGGTTAGCAATCGCATGATTTAGGCACTACACCACCAGAGCTCCTTGTGTTTACCTAGTGCTGCTCTAACAGGAAAATACCAAAAATAAATGACTTTAATAAACAGGGATTTATTCTCTTACAGTTTTGGATTCTAGACGTCCAAGTTAATAGTGCCAGGCTCTAGGGACTGGATGAAAGACTTTCAACCTTGGGTTTCAGCTCCCACTGGAGCTAGAGGTATCTCTCCACTCAAGCAGTTGCTGGCTGCTGAGGCTAACAAGCTCAAGGTTGACAGATAAAATGGCACAGTCCCAATATTAACAAACAACATGGAAGAAACTAGTTCAAGTCCAGAGACTGCTCCAAGATTGGCAGGAAAGATGGCAGGCTGCTAAATGAAGACTCAGCTACATGCAGGGTTCAAGCATGCCAAAAGCTGCAGACCATTCCCAAAGTTTTTCCTTATATACTGGAAGCCGACTATATCCCTTAGAGCAGATACTGAGTTGCTCATGGCAGATGCAACCATATAGCTGATTGCCAGATTCATCATGGGGGGTAGCTACCACCAGCTTCTCAGTCACTCAAAACCACACCTAGACAAGTTGACACATACCTTAACTACTAAAATATTTCTGTAGTGTGTCTTATTAAATTAAAATAGTGTAGCAATTCTGAAAACATAAGCGACTCTATAATCACTTGTGGTGCTTGTTAAATACAAACCTTGGAGCCAGACCGCTGATCTATGAAACCAAAATCTCTTTGTAGTGTCCAAGTATCAGGATTTTAACAAGATTTCCAAATGACATTTAGATTCATGAAAGTATAGGAAAACAACGTTCATCTTAAAATAAAGAGACCTGAATTCAATTCTCTGTGCCAGATGTGAAAGAAGTCATTAGCAACTTCTGGAGATTATAATCATTATGAGATGTTATGCAGATGTTTTACTGTGATATTGGATATTATAATTATCACAATGAAAATTATATGTAAAGTCATTGTAGTGATGGTTTTTATTGTAATAAAGAAATAGAAAATAAACAGAGAATGAGAAAGTAGGCTGAATAAGATAGTTATCAGATCATACTATTAGTTGAAATAAGAAATTCAATCAAATGTTTTAAAAAATTCTGAGAGGACTACTGTGAAACTCTGTCTCTCAAAAAGTCTAAGACCATTTATACATAATCATCTATTCTGTGACAGTGGATTTATAGTGCATCTTTTTATAAGATACATTGTTTTCTTTTTGTTAGGTGTCTTGATTCAGTTCCACCTCATAGTGATCTCATTGTGTCTCATATACAACAGAACGAAACACTGCCTATCTTCATTATCATTTCTATGTTTGAGCCCAGTGTTGCAGCCATAGTATCAATCCATCTCATTGAAATTCTTCTTTTTAATTGTTCCTGCACTGTACCAAGCATGATGTCCTTCTTCAAGGACTAGGACTATTCCCTCTGGATAACATGACCAAAGTATGAGAAACAAAGTCTTTCCATCCTCACTTGTAAGGAGCATTCTGATTGTAATTCTTCCAAGACAGATTTGTTTGTTCTTCTGGCAGTCAATGGCATATATTCTTTACCAACACCATAATTCAAATGCATCAATTCTTCAGTCCTCCTTATTCATTGTCCAGTTTTTGCACAATTGATAATACCATGGTTTGGGTCAGGTGAACTTTAATCCTCAAAGTGACATCTTTGCTCTTTAACAGTTTAAAGAGTTCTTTTGCAGAAAATTTTTCAATACAATATGTCATTTGAATTCTTCAATGTTGTATTCATTGATGTGGATTGTGGATCCAAGTAAAATGGAATATTTAGCAACTTCAGTCTTTCCTCCATTTATCATGATATTGCTTCTTGTTCCAGTTGTAAAGACTTTTGTTTTCTGCTGTTGAGGTGTAATCTATACTGAAGGCTGTAGTCTTTGGTCTTCATCAGTAAGTGCTTCAAGTTCTCTTCATTTTCAGTAAGCAAGGTTGTGTCGTCTAACTATTGTACGTTGTTAATGAGTCCTCCTCCAATCCTGATGCCATATTCTTCTTCATATAGTCCAGCTTCCAGGATTGCTTGCTCATCAGACTGAATAAATATGCTGACAGTATAAATCCTTGACACACACCCTTCCTGATTTTAAACCACAAATTATCCACCTGTTCTGTTCAACGACTGACTCATTTTCTATGTACCGGTTCCTCATGGACACAATTAACTGTTCTGGAATTCACATTCTGGGTAATATTATCCATAATTTGTTATGATACACACAGTTGAATGCCTTTGCAAAATCAATGAAACAAAAATTATCATCTTCCTGATATTCTCTGCATTTGTGCATGATCCATCTGAGCAATGATATTTGTCATTCCAAATGCTCTTCTGGATCTGGCTTGAATTTCTGGCAGTTCCATGTGGACATACTGCTGCAACAGTCCTTGAAATATTTTCTCCAAAATTTTACTTTCATGTGATATTAAAGATTTTGTTCAATAATATTCACATTCTATTGTATCACCTTTTATCTTGGAATGGCCACAAATACAGATTTCCTCCAGGTGGTTGCTTGGTCAGGTAGCTGTCTTCCAAATTTCTTTGCATAGATGTGTGAGTGTTCCTAATATTGCAAACATTTGTTGAAACATCTCAATGGGTAGTCCTTCCAGTCCTGAGAGTTGTTTTTTACCAATTCCTTCTGTGCAGCTTGGATTCTTCCCTCAATACCATTGGTTCTTGATCATATGCTACCTATTGAAATGCTTGAACACTGATCAATTCTTTTTGGTACAGTGACTCTCTGTATTCCTTCTTTTGATGCTTCCTGTGTCATTCAATATTTTGCCCATAGAACACTTCAATATTGCAACTCAAAGATTGAAATTCTTTTATTTTCTTCTTTGAGTTTGCGAAATGCCAAGCATGTTATTCTTTTTTGGTTTTCTAACTCCAGAATATTTCATTATAATACTTTATCTTCTAAAACTGTTCTTTGAAATTTTCTATTCAGCTCTTTTACTTAATCATTTCTTCCATTTGCTTTAGCTACTCCATTCAAGAGCAAGTTTGAGAGTCTCTCCCAACATCCATTTTGGTCTTTTCTTTCATTCCTGTCTTTTGCTTTCTTCATATTTGATTTCTTTTATGTCATCCACAACTCATCTGGTCTTTGATCACTGGTGTCCAATGCATCACATCATTGCTGGAATATATTCCAGGAATGAATCCTGGAAGATATTCTCTAAGTTTAGGTGGGATATACTACAGGTCCATGATTTGTTATGATCCACACAGTCAAATACCTTTAAATAGTCAATCAAACACAGGTAAACATCTTTCTTTCCATAACAAGTTATCAATAACATTGCAAAGAACAGGAGTTCCAGAACTCTTTATAATGCTTATGAGAAAACTATACATAGACCAAGATGCTGTTATTTGAACAGAACAAAGGGATACTCTATGGTTCCAAATCAGGATGTTTATAGGTCAGGGTTGTATCCTTTCCCACACTTATTCAATCTGTATGCTGAGCAAATAATCCTAGAAGATGCACTATATTAAGAGGAACATAGTATTAGGATTGGAAGGAGAACCATTAACAACCTGTGATATGTAAAGGACACAACTTTGTTTGCTGAAAGTGAAGATGACTCGAAGGACTTACTGATGAAGCTCAAGGACTACAGTCTTCAGTCTGGATTACACCTCAACATTACGAAAATGAATATCCTCACAAGTAGACCAAGAAGCAACACAATGATAAATGAAGAAAAGATTGAAGTTGTCAGGATTTCATTCAACTTGGGTTCACAGTGGACACTCATGGAAGCAGCTGTCATGGAAATCAGATGTCCTATTGCACTGGGAAAACTGCTATAAAAGACCTCTTTAAAGTGTTAGGAAGCAAAAATGTCACTTTGAAGACCAAGGTGTGCCTGCCCCAAGCCATGGTATTTTCAGTCACCTCATATGTATGTGAAAGCTGGACAATGAATAAGCAAGACTGAAGAAGAGTTAATGCTGTTGAGTTACGATGTTGATGAAAAATACTGAAAATACCATGGACTTCCAGAAGAATGAACAAATCTGCCCTGGAAGAAGTGCAGCTGGAATGCTCCTTGGCAGCAAGAATGGCCAGACTTCATCTCACCTACTTTGGTCATGTTGTCAAAGGGACTGTCCCCTGGAGAAGGATATCATGTTTAAAAAAGTAGATGGTCAATAAAGAAGGAGAAGACCCTCAATGAGTTGGATTGACACAGGGTCTGTAGTGATGGGTTCAAGCATAGGAAGGACTTTGAGGATGGTGCAGGACCAGGCAGTGTTTGTTCTGTTATATATAAGGTCACTATGATTCAGAGCCAATTCAACAGCACCTAAAAACAGCATACTGTAGGTAGTATTTTGGCTCTTGTAGACTTGGTTTAATTTTATTCAGCTTGAACTTGAACTTGCATATGAACAATTGATGGTCTGTTACACACTTGGCCTCTGTTCTTGTTCTGACTGCTGATATTTAGTTTCTCCATCATCTCTTTCCACATACATAGGCCATTTGATTTCTGTTTCTTCAGTCTGGCAAGGTCCAGATGTACAGTCACTATTTATGTTGTTGAAAAATAGTATTGCATTGAATAGGTCATTGGTCTTGCAAAATTTTATCATGTAGTCATTTCTATCACCAAGGCCCTATTTTCCAACTACTGATTCCTCTTCTGTCTTTCCAACTTGTACATTTAAATCACCAATAATTTTCAATGCATCTTGATTGCATATTTGACCAAGTTCATAATGCAGAAATTCGCAAAAAATATTCAGTTTCTTTATCTTTGGCCTTAGTGGTTGGTGTGTAAATTTAAGTAACACTTGTATTATCTGGATTTCCTTATGGATATGGATATTATCCTATCACTGATAGCATTGTACTTCAAGATAAATCTTGAAATTTTTTTTGATGATGAATGTGATGTCATTCCTCTTCAGTTTGTCTTCTCTGACATAGTAGATAACATTTGTCTGATTCAAAATGGCCTTTACCAGTCCATTTTAGATCCCTAAGGCCTAGGATATCAGGATATTGTATGTTAGTTTGTCCTGTAGTGGCTTGTGTGTTGCTGTAGTTATGGAAGCTTTGCCACTGGTATTTTAAATCCAGCAGGTCACCCATGGTGGACAGATTTCAGCAGAGCTTCCAGATTAAGACAGATTAAGAAGAAGCACATAACACTCTATTTTTGAAAAATTGGCCACTGAAAATCTTATGACTAGCAATGGAACATTGTCAGATACAGTTCCAGAAGCTGAACTCCTCAGATTGGAAGACACTCAAAATAAAACTGGGAAGACCAGCGTCCTCAACATAGTCTACTTTAATGATGTGGATGGGGTGAAGCTTTCAGGAACTTCTTTTGCTGATGTGACACAACTCAAAATGAGAAGAAACAGCTGCAAAGATCCATTAGGAATCAGAACATGCAGGATACAAATTATGAACTTAGGAAAATTAGAAATTGTAAAATATGAAGTGGAGTACATAAAGATTGATGTCCTAGGCATTAATGAGCTGATGTACTCATAAGATTTGAAAAGCTGTGTTTTAACAGTCAGTCTTCAGTATGAATAGGAAATGTTCAGAACCACCAAACAAATATTTCTCATCACAAAATGAAGTTTTCAACACCCCTGGATTTAGTTGGGAGCTCTGGTGGCATAGTGCCTAAGGCTTTTGACTGCTAACCAGAAGGCTTGCAATTCAAATCCACCAGCCACTCCTTGGAAGGAATATTGGGCAATCTACTTCCATAGAGATACCACCTTGGAAACCTAAGAAGGGGTCTCTATGAATCAGAATCAACTCAATAGCAATGAATTTGGTTTGAGTTTTTGGATTTAGTTAGCATTTATTCCAATTTTTTATGATAAAAATATCCAAATATACAAGAGTTGGAAGAAGAGTATAATGAGCACCAAAATACTCCTTATCTAGATTTAACACTTCTTAACATTGTACCATATAGTTGCCTTATCTCTAAATATACATGCATTTGTTTGTGTGTTCTGAATCATTTAAAATTATGCTGTAGATGTTACAAACTTTGATTTCTTTAGCATAAGGTAACTCTCCAAAATAATTTAATCATTTAATGCCTGTAAAAATTTGAATTGGCAAATGCGCGATACATATACTCATCAAAAAAGAAAATCTGATGAAGCTTCTCATGTACAACCAAACACTTCATGGGATTTGTTTTCATGGTTTGAGGTTTAGAGTAATGGTTTCATGGGATATACCAGCTACTCAGACTAATATCATGTTTAGCACTTCCATTCTATCTCCTAGTTTGTTGCATAGTGCTTGTGGTTTTAACAGCTTGCAAGTGTTTATCCAAACTACAATTAATCTGAAGCAACAAAAGAAGAGTTAGAAACAGAGAGAGGAAATGGAACATGTGGATAATTGCCTCTATGAACAATTATCTTCTTTGCCTTGAGACCAGAAGCACTGGATGGTACTTGGCTATCATTACTGAAAATTTTGATCAAAGAGTTTATAGAAGAATCTTGATCAAAAGGGGGATAATACAGAACAGAATTTCAAATTCTCATGGATTCCAGACTTTTGGAGCCATTAAAGCTGAATTAATCTGGAAACTATTGCCTTGTTTTAAACATTAAAACTTTAAACCAAAAATATCCCTGAAGGTTTCATTAAAACAAATAACAGTTTAGCTTAACTAGTAAAGAATGTCTGCTTAAGCATTATGCTTTTTAAGAATTAGCTATATGGGACAAAATTGACAAGAGCAACATGAAAGATTAAATAGGAAGCTTAGAGGGCAGAAATTTTATGTTAATAGAGGAAGAACAATTCAGAAACAAAAGGTAAAAATGGTTGCACAAAACAAAGAATATAGTCAATGTCACTGCAGAAATGTACATGCAGAAATTCTTGAATGGCATGTGTTCTGCTCTGTATATTCTCAACAACAATAACATAAAATAAAATGAATTTTAAAAATTGTGCTATATTTGTGTTTAATTGGAAAGAGACCAATTGGAATGGCTGAAAATCAAAATCTAGATTAATTAAATACAATAGTAGTGACCATTTGGCCTGCCCCTGTTACTTAACATGCTGTTGACCAGGAAGATCATTGTGATTCCCACTTTACACGTAAACAAACTGTGGCTCAAAGAGGCAAAGAATCTTGTCCAAAATTACACAGCAGTACACAGAGTCTGAATTCCAACCCAGATCTGTTTAATTTGTTACCATTTTACTGTACTTTAAGAATAGAACTGTTATTAGAACTGAGTTAAAAGGAAGGAGGAATTTCTTGTGGGATTGCTCTAATGAGGAAGTGAGAGTGATTCCTAATTAGCATATCAATGATCCCTAAGTAAATTAGTGCTTCCCTATCCAGAGGGGGCTTAACACCAGAGTTCTGTTTAGGAGGTCTCAGTTTTCTGTCTTGCCTATTCAGATTATCCAAAGTGGATTTCCAAACCTTTCCATCTTAGTCATCATCCAGTTGCTATGGAGGTGAGAACATGAGAACTAATTTTACTACATAGATTCCATCACACCAGAAGAATAAAAAACTAATTACCACCACCCCATGCTATCAATTTAATTAATTTGGGACTGATCTCTTAATGACTGTGAGAGATTTGCTGACATCAGACTCCTTAACTCCACTTGCTTGTGGATGGTACCCTCTCCTGCATCTGTCTTCCTGGTGCCCTTGTTGAATCTTAAACATGGGAAGAGCTCCCTTGAGAACCTTGTTTTGGCTGTGCCTGTGCCAATCTTCTGGCTTAGGTCCTCTTTTGCGTCCTCAGAAAGTCTATTTCACCTGTTTTCTGTGTGAAAAGCAGGGATAGTAAGAGTTTCTGATTCTTGGGACTGTTCTGAAATACTTGCATATATTGCAGTTATATAGTTGAGTGTGTTAACTGTGAGATCCACTTAGGGACTGCAGTGGTGAAAATGTTTAACACACTAGGTTGCTCGTGGGATTGAAACCATGGTTGCAGGGGACATCAAGTTCAATTAACATAACATAATACACAAAAACCTGTTCTACATCTTACTTTGGTGAGTAATGACTGAGGTCTTAAAAATTTGCAAGTAGCCATCTATATGAAACAACTGGTCTCTCCTCATCCAGAGGAAAGAAGAATGAATAAAACCAAACATGCATGGAAATAGTTAGTCCAAGGGACTAGTGGATCATGCAAACTTCAATGTATGTGACCATGAGACCTAAAGAACTAGATGGTACCCAGCTACCATTACCAACTTCTTGGAAAGGGATCAGTGCAGGAGATCTTGGATAGAGTGGAAGAACCGTGTAGAATAAAACTCAAAATCATGAAAAAAAAAAAAAGAAAAAGACCAGGCTTACTGGTCTGATAGATTCTGGTGAGACTCCTGAGCCTATGACTCCTAGTTACCCTTCAGGTCTGGAATTGAACTCACTTCCATGGCTTCCAGCCAAAGAATAGACAGGCATATAGGGTGAACATGTACACCATATAGATAACATTCCTTCAAACAATCAATTATGGGAGAGCAGAAGGGCAGTATTTGCACAGGGAAATAGCTCAGGGGGCAGGAATGCATAGGAAAAGAAGGACTGGGAAGAGGTAACTACAGGGAGGAAGTGGGAAGGGAGCTGTTACATTGTGGGGATTACAGTCAATGTCATGGAACCAAATGTGTTTGAACTGCAGTATGGAAAATTAATTTGCTCTGTAAACTTACACCCAAATCACAATAAAAATTAAAACAAAAAAATTCCAAAAAAAAAACCACACTAGGCTGCTAACTCAAAGGTTGGAGGTTTGATTCCACCTAGAAGAGCTTCAAAAGAAAGGCCTGATGATCTACTTTAGAAAAACCAGCCCTTAACAACCCTATGAATCACAGTTCTATTCTGACACGCACAGGGTCTCCATGAATCAGTTTCCACTGAACGGCAACTGGTTTTATCACTACTTTTGTTGTTGTTGTTATTATATGCCATCGAGTCAGACCCCACTCACAGCGACCCCTCCTTGGGTTTCTGAGGCAGTATCACTACGGAAGTAGATTGCCCCATCTTCCCTATCACTACTATTTGTAGTAATTCCATGCCAGTTGTTCAATATATGTTTTAATTCTGAGGCTAACAATAGTCTCAAACATACAATGCTTGTGAAGATGGCACAGGACCACATCATTTTTTGTTCTGTTGTGCATAGGGTCACTATGTGTAAGAACCAATTAAATGGCACCTAACAACAACAACAAGGAGAAAGGGGAAAAAAGCCAGGAACCTGGATAAAAGAGCAGTCAGCCCCGGGCTTACAGGTGAGGATAGACAACTCAGGGACGCCCGAAGTAGCAAATGGGAAGATCAGGAGAAAGGGGTTTAAAAGCCAGGAAGCCAGAGAAAAGAGCAATCAGCTGAAGGGATTAGGTGAGGAGGGGCAACTCAGGCCGGCCCAGAGTCGCAGGCCGGAAGAGCAGGAGGAAGGGGATAAAAAGCCAGGAACCCGGACAGAGGAGCAGTCAACCCCAGGGACAA
>NW_006921733.1:5497612-5501851 GCF_000298275.1 Orycteropus afer afer
CAGAAGGGACCATTTCCTGGAGAAGGATGTCATGCTTGGTAGGGTGGAATGTCGACGAAAGAGAGGGAGGCCTTCAATGAGATGGATTGACATGGTGGCTGCGATGATGGTCTCAAGTATAGCAGGGATTGTGGGGCTGGTGCGGGATCGGGCAGTGTTTCGTTCTGCTGTGCATGGGGTTGCTATGAGTTGGAAACGACTGGACGGCACTTAACAACAACAACAGCAACAACAAAAGATGGAGAAAGCAAGAAGAAGGGAGAGAGAATATGGGGAAGATGAAAGAAAAGGTGTCTAAAAATCAAGACTTTCTGGGAATACCTGAACTTCATTCTGAAAGTTCTATTCTTTAGAACCCAAATAGTTTCCTCCACTGGACCTTCATAATATAATTCTTTCCTTCCCAGGACACCACTGTGGCAGCTTTTGTTCCCTGGAGTTTTATGGGAGGATCACTAGCTACAAAGAGGTCTGACAAGTGGACACAGAAGAAATTTTGCAAACCACTCTCACTACCCTCTGACATGTCTCTAGCACCACCAGCACTATCAGCTGGATCATTAGCAGGACTCATGCTGGAACCAAAGCTGTATAATCAGATAACAATAACACTAAGAAAAAAGTCAACATCCTAGAGCCTGTGCCAGTGATCATCAGCACACTGTAATTGCTATAATTAAAAGCAAATTAAACACTACAGCAAAAGCAGGTCAGTCAAGGGTTTGGTGCAGTCTTGATGAAAATGGAAAGAAAACAAAAACAAAGCAAATAAACAAAAACCCACAAAGAAACAAAAACTTCATGATACACAAGTTCCTATAACACCTGAACAAAAATTGGCTGGGAATCTGTAAGTATGTGTCTTAGTACACTGATGGATGTTAAGAGGTAGACTCATCAGTGTTTGGTAGTAGTTCAGACAATGTTCTTCCATGTATAATTCTAGAGTGTAGGAATATTTCCTCCCAGTTCACACTAGGTGCTGTTTAAGTAACAAACATATTGTACCAGGCTCAATATTCTCCTTGTCTGCTGACAACTACCTTACTCCAGAGTTTCATCTGTGGAAGTCTTATGTCTCCTAGTGCATTATACTGTTTGCATTTCTTTTGCAGTAGCAGTATGTTATGGGTGTTCAGTAAAGTCCTGCCTGTGCACATACAGGCTTCATTTACAATACATACATCCTGGCATCTGAACCCCTGTAGGATTGGGGAAAATGCTCTTATTTTAGAGTCCCCTCTGTGACTTATCTATCAACTGAGCAGTTTGGGACAATGCTTAGATATGGGACTTTGTAATAGACAGATGGGGTTATAATCTCAGTACCAACTCTCACTAACTAACTGAACATGAGAATGTTCTATATATTTTGAAGCTATGATTTATTTCTATATAAAATTTTGTAATGATGGATTAAATGACTCATACCTATAAATTACCAATTATATTGTTTGTTAGCCTCTGATAAATGGAAATTATTCATACTTCTAAGGATGTTGCATTTCTCAAGTTCTAATTATTTCCTATCTGTATAAACCCCAGTGAGCATGGGTTTCAGTAGCAAGAAAGTCCACTCTGTTGGTGACTAGAAAATACTGTTTATTTATTGACAATTCTCCTTCCCATACCATTTTCTGGCATTTGACAGGGGATACCCAAGACAAGAAAGCCAGAGTCAAGATGTAGCCATGTGAGCAAATAACACACCAGTGACTCAAATGTAGCCATGTATGTATGCCCAGAGCCACAAACACTATGCCATTTTAAATTTCTCATTCGTTGAAGATTGCTGGCTTGGTGAAAAGGTTTTCTTCAAAGTTAGTTCCTCCTGGAAGAAAGATAAGTCACTTTGTACTGAATGTCAAAATGCCTATTTGCATTTCTTTCAGAGTCTAGGGAAGTTTTGTTTTATTTGATTTCCTACTTCACTCCAGTATTTATGATGAAGGGAAACTTTACTTCCTTGGTAACTACCTGACAGTGGGCAGGGAGTAGGGAAAGGAAGAAATTTTCAGAAGTTTCCTGGAACTCATTTAGTGAGGCACAGAGCAGAAAACAACCAAAAGCATTTTGAAACATTCCACAAGGATATAATTTTACAGAGATAATTAGTAGGTGGGAATCTTTGGTCCTTCAATGAGCCTTCATCCTTGAAATTTTGTTTTTGGATGTGCTAAATTTAGAGGCCCTTAGAAAAGGGATGGATCCCCACAATCAGGCCAGGGATGGGCTGTCTGGTTGAAACTTTAAGGGCACTGAAGTTCAGGCTCAACTTTGCAAGGGACACATTTATATTGTTCTTGGCTTTCCTCTTGAATATTAAAGTTGCTTTGACTATCAAAAAGGTTTTTTCCTTTATAAACAATCCTGTGTGTTTTCAGGTTTTACTCTAAACCTTATCTACTAACATCAACTGATAATTTGAGAAAATGGATTTGACAAATTTGTGTACATGTAGGCAGTATTTCTTACTATTTGGTACCATGAGGACCAAGTGCTCAGGACCAAATATATTCTCTCACCTTTTATTTCAGGACTTAGTCTAGCTTCCCCAGAAGTAAACTTTAATAAATGCATTTGTGTGAAAATTATTTATTAAGAAAGTGTTCCCAGAAGAAAGCTGTTAGGAAATGTGGGTAGCAAAACAGGGACTGGAGAGAAACCAAACAACTTCAGACAAAGACCCAGCTGCAGCCTAATCCCACGGGGTACTCTAGAACTTGAGTTACACCTTAGACTTTGACTCCATTAGGCAAGAAAGGTGGACTATCACATCCCTGCTCCCATAAGTCAGTGGCTAAGACTTTGCTGGGAGGAAGCAAATTCTCATACACATCCAGCCGATTCAGGGGAGGGTGAAGAGGCTCCAGTAACACTCTGGCCTTTTTTTCTGAAGGCTTACAGTGCTATCACTAGAAGCAAAAGAACAAAGAAGTTGGCAGAGGGGTGTGCTGGAACTGAAGTTGCCAGATTTAGCAAATACAGTTTCAAGACAATTATTTGATAGGACATATTTAGACTGAAAAATCACTTGCTTAATCTGAAATTCAAATTTAACTTCATCCTGTTTTTTTCTGGCCACCCCAACTGAAAGAGTAGAAGAGATCTACCTAGTCTATGCCCTAGTGTGTTCTCAATGTCCTTCTGAACACCTAGGATTGTGCTATTGGAAGGGATCTTTCAGGTCCATTAGTCCATTCTCTTATCCATTAAAGATTACTCTGTACAAAATGTGAGCCCTCTCCAGCTCAGAAACGTGCAATTAAAGGGAGCCAAACACTTCTTATGGCAGCCTGTTCCTTTCCAAACAATTCTAATGGCTAAAAATATTCTTGCTACTTCCAATTATTTTCCATAGTTCTGTCCACTAGATCCAATTAGGAAGGTAAAGTCTAACCTATTTTCCATGCTATATCTTTCTTGCCTATTTATGGCTATTATGCCTTGTTCTTTAGGCTTGTTGTTCTTGTTATGTACCATGAAATCAGATCCGACTCATAGCGACCCCTCCTTGGGTTTCTGAGGCAGTATCACTATGGAAGTAGGTTGTCCAACCTTCCTTCCAAGGAATGAGAAAACCGGAATTCCTTCCAACATTTTCACATTGTTTTGCTTCCAGATAGTTGCAGATAGCATCCTAGATGCAAGAATTTCAAAGCAGATCCATGAGAATAGATACATTTTCTCTCTTGTTCACTGAAGTATTCCCATCCTAGAGTAGTAAATTAGCATGTTATGTAGGCAAAATAAATAAATAAATAAATAATAAAAGAAGCAGCTTCAATTTGTTAATGTCACTCTCAGAAGTCATTGTTCTTATATAATAAATTTTGTATTGAATTACATTGAAATGAATAGTTAGGAAAAAAGGGAATTATTATTACTTTTTATTGACCTAAGTAGAGTTTTCTTATAAAACTATTTCCCCAGGTTCTTTCTTATCTTTGTCCCCTACATCTTTCTCTTTTGGAAGCTGGCACTCATAATATGGCTGTAAGTGTCTTAAAGGTTCTAGGATCTTCCATTTAACAACAAACATATCCAGATCTAAGTGTCGCTCTTTCCAAATTTATAGTTTAAGGGTTTTGTATCAGAATTGAAGAGGAAAGCAAACATTCACTCTAATTTATTTGTCAGAAAACACATTACCCAGTCAACACCCAGATGTAGGCACCCAGATGAAAAAGTAAAAATATCTTTTAAAAGACTAACTTAAATAACTTAAATATATATATA
>NW_006921733.1:5501951-5505464 GCF_000298275.1 Orycteropus afer afer
GATAGTTGCAAAAAGAGTACAGAGAAATCCTGTGAACCCTTTGCTCTGTCTATCATAATGCTTGCATTTTACATACTTATAGTACAATGTCAAAACTAAGGACAAGGGTACATTACTGCTGGCTCAGAGCTCAGGTTCCCAACTTGGTCTCTGCAGACACCATTCTTCCTGAGAAGGAGAAGAGTGCCTCATTATTGTTTCTTATGTAACCTTCACTGATATTGTGGCATCATGGGGCTCTTCCTTAGTAGCCTGCTGAAGGTGGAAATTCAATCTCCCCACACAACCTTTGATGATGAGGGCTATGTGTAAGGCTTAAGTTTTTTCTGTGGTGTTTCACTGGATATTATATCTGGAAGTTATTGTCTAAAAGTTTTCTGTCATGCTAGACTGCTCCTCTCCTGCCCCTTAACTAGAGAGAGAAGGCTTTTCTTGTGGCTTTTTTGCCTGTGCCCATTGACATTCCCAGGTTCTTCTCTTTTGCAGAAAGCAGTTCTGAAACTCAGGAACCAAGATAAGTAATTGCCATGAAGTTTTTCATGTCCTGAATCTCCTAGCAGATCTATCTTCTTCTCTCCACCTTTCAGAATCGTATATTTGTTTTATGTATACAACAAATTTTCAGCATCCTTATATTCACTGGCATGTTGGAGTCTATTGTTGCAGCCATTTTGCCAATTAATCTCACCAAGGGTCTCATCAGCCCTCTACATAACCACACAAGGTATTTTCCTTTATCTCCTTTACATCATTATGTCTAATTGATCCCTACTGATGATGCGTCCTAAGGAAGTCAGTTGGACAATATTCTGCTATTATCCATAAAGTTTTCCTTGGGTAATTTTTGGAAGTAAACTACCATACCTTTCTCCCTAGTCTCTAGTTTCTTAGCTGGGAAAATTTTGCTGAAACCTGTCTATTATGTGTGGCCCTGCTAGTATTTGAAATAACTGGTTGTATAGCTTCCAACATCATAGCAGCATTCAAGCCACTGCAGTATGAAAAGTTGTTGCTAGTTGTACTTAATTTGGGGAAGAGGGAGAATGTGTCTACTCCATCCTGGTCTGGAAAGAGAAGTCTCCCAGATTGGTTATTTCTACGCATAGATGTTTAATTTCTTGTAGAAGGTAAATCTTTTCTTTATTCTTTTTTACATGCACTCCATCAAATTGACTATATCAAATAAAACTCTAAAAAGAAAAATACTTTTTAAAATAGCAAGACAATAGTTGTTGCAGCAAATAATAACCTTGTAATTTTAAATAAAGAAAAAAAAGTGATGAGACCATGCTTGCTGAAACAGAGTCCCATCATAAATTTCAAAATGTCACCCTCTTCTCTGGCTCCCATGATATTTATATTTAATGTGAAAACAATAAGAATCAAAGTTATCCTTCTAAATGGAGATAGGAGCATAAGCAAAAGAAGACCTAATGAAAGGGGAAGGTTCTATCTAGGGTCATTCATGCTGTCATGGTGACAACTAAAGAAGGTAGAGAGTATGAATGTTGTTGTTAGGAGTCAGTTCTGACTCCTACCAACCATATGTACAACAGAACAAAACACTGCCTGTCTTGTGCATCCTCACAGCCATTGCTATGTTTGAACCCATTGTTGAAGCCACCATGTCAATCCATCTTATGGAGAATTTTCTTCTTTTTTGCTGATCCTCTACTTTATCAAGCATAATGTCCTTCTGCAGGAACTGGTTCCACCTTATAACATGTTCAGAGTTTGTAAGATGAAGTCTCACTATCCTCTCTTCTAAAGAGCATTCTGGCTATACTTCTTCCAAGATGGATTTGTTCAATCTTATGGCATCCATGGTATATTCAATATTCTTTACCAACACCATAATTCAAATTCATCAATTCTTTTTCATTCTTTCTTATACATTGTCCACATTTTTCATGCATATGAAATGATTGATGATATCATGGCTTTGACCAAGCACACCTTAGTTCTCAAAGTGATATCTTTTGTTTTTAACACTTTAAAGAGGTCTTTTGAAGCATATTTGCTCAATACAATATGTATGTGAATGCCTTAAATAATTTATAAAACTGCTCCTCATTTTCATCTTTTCTTCTATCAACTTTAGTCACTGCCAAGATCTGCAATAGCTAAGAACAGGCCAACTATCTCAAATGAAACGTCTTAGTAATGGTTTATACCAAGTAGTGGTGATCCTGTAAGTGTCTTTTAAATAAGTAAATCTATAGAGCAATTAAAAATAAACTTATTCAATGCAACAATTGATTCAGATGAGGACCGATGAAAGCTGAAACTATTGGAGAAATGGTAGCTGGGATACAGGATATTCACAAGATTCTAAAAATGTCCCTGAAAGATTAATTGCTCATTATAAAAGAGAGAATATCTTTATGATGGAGACATCTCGCAGTCACCACCTTGAACAACCAGATGTATGTGTTTCCTGATGAGATGTAATTTGAAATACTAATATGACCTGTGAAGCATTCTTGTTAAAAATGTTTACTTGAGTAATAATAATAATAATAATAAACATCTAGAACCAATATTCAGTTCACCAGAAAGCAGTAGGAATAGAGGGATACAAGTACTCAACAAGGCATAAATCTACAAATTCAGAATGTTGGTTACTGTATATGATAAATATTCTAGACTTTTCCAAAAGTTAAGATCATGGGGAAAAAATGTAGATTATTCTATATTAACATAAAGTAGAGACAGATTAAAAAACAGATGTAATAAGTAAATGTTAAATGGATTCTGGTTGAGGAAAACCACTCTAAAAGATATTTTGAGTTCAACTGGATAAAGTTTAGTATGGTCATGACATAATATTATATTAGAAGATTATCATTCATTTTCTTATATGTGACAGTAGTATTGTAGTTAGGTAGAAGAATGTCTTTATTTTTAGGAGATGTATGTTGAAGTACTTAGGATTGAAAGGACATCATGTGTTATATTCAAATAGCTTACATAAAACATACGGCAAAAAATAGTAACAATTGTTACATCTACTTGGAGCAGGGTTTCATAAAACTATGGCCCATGGGCAAAATCTGGGTGACCACTTATTTTATCCATGAGCTAAGAATAGATTATACATTTTTTAATGTTTGAAAAACATCAAACGCAGGATAATATTTTGGGCATGGGATAATTATATAAAATTTTAATTTCAATGTCCATAAAGTTTCATTGGAACACAGCCTTACTTTTTGTTTATATATTGCCCACAATAGCAGAGTTGCATATTTGTGGTAGTGACTGTATTGTCCCAAAGCCTGAAAAAGAAAAAGAAGTTTGCTGATATTTGAGTCAGAAAATACATGAATATCTTTATTATGTAATTTCTTTTAACTCTCCTACATGTTTGAAATGTTTCATATAAAGTAAATAAATGAGGAGGCGGGGCAAGATGGCAGACTAGGCAGAAGGATTGCACAGACCCTCTTCAACAAAGAAAAGGGAAACCAATTAACACAGACACAGAAGATAATCTTGGACCCCTGAGCCTTG
>NW_006921733.1:5536735-5537353 GCF_000298275.1 Orycteropus afer afer
AGGCAAGCATGGGTATATAGGTGGATAGATGGGTGGACAGGCTGAACTATTAGGTATGTCTATGAAATGGGGAGTGTATCCAAGAACATATATAGTGTTGGCAGACAATGGTCCTGTAAGTGTATGTTAATGATCAGTATTCCCAGGTGTATAGTAGAGTTAACAAGGAGAAAGTTGTGGTCACTGCTTGGTCACAGCCAGCTACCCAGAGAGATTGAGTAGTTGAACCTGCGGGCTTGGGACCATAGTTGCAGGGGATATCAAGCTCAATTAGCATAACATACTATATAAAACATTGTTCTACCTCCTACCTTGCCAAGTAACGACTGGGATCTTAAAAGCTAGCAAGCTGCCATCTAGATGCAACAATGGGTCTCTCCTCATCCAGAGTAAAGAAGAATGAAGAAAACCAAAATTTATGGAAACAATTAGTCCAAGCGACTGGTACACCATCCATTCTGCAGCCTATATGACCAGAAGAACTAGATGGTGCCCAGCCACCACTGTCATCCACTTGGAAGGGGATCTATGTAGGAGAACCTGAATAGAGAGGTAGAACCTGAATAGAGAGGTAGAACAATGTGGAACAAAACTCAAAATCATTTGGAGGAAAAAAAA
>NW_006921733.1:5538044-5538742 GCF_000298275.1 Orycteropus afer afer
CTGGCTGGTGTGGATGCTGTTCCCTTCTCATTGGATTCAGTCTATGAAGGAGCTTAAGATTCACCTACCTTCCCCCTCAAAAACAAAAAAACAAACAAAAAAACACAAAACCTCACTGCTACGGCCTGGATTCTGACTCTTAGCGAACCCAGTGTGTTTCAAACTCCTGACCTTCTGGTTAGGGGCCAAATTAGAGTCAATTCCAACTCATAGCGACCCATTGGGTTTCCAAGCCTGTAAATCTTTATGGAAATAGATCACCCCTTCTTCCTTACATGGAGCGGCTGGTGGGTTTGAACTGCTGACCTCTGGTTAGCAGCCAAATATCTTATCCACTACAACAAAATGCCTTAAACAAGCTTTTTCTACTGCGTTTAGAACTGGGGAACTTCCACGTGTTAGGCAAACATGATAACCACTACACTCTGGAAACAGAAGATGCACAGGACCAGAAAATAACAAAGTTGCTGTATTTATTTTTCCAGCCACCTCCTTAAGTGGTCACTGTGAGTTGACTGCATACTGAAGCCCCACCTTGCATCCAGCAGCCTTCTCCATAGAGACCTCTTCCTTCTTTTTTCCATTTTTGTGCTCAAATTTTCCACTTCATGCCTAGGTTAAGTGACATTATCTAGGGATAATGTCTTAGGCTGGGTTCTCTACTCTAGAGAAGCAAAACCAGTGATTATATATATATA
>NW_006921733.1:5538842-5570492 GCF_000298275.1 Orycteropus afer afer
AGAGAGAGAGAGAGAAATTTCTCTGAAGGAAATGGCTCATGCAATTGTAGAGGCTGGAAAGTCCTAATCTGTTAGTCAAAAGTCAAGATGGAGTCCTCTGTTGATCTCCACACCTGCAGGGGTTGATGAAACCAAGATTGGTAGGCAATAAAACAGGATTTTTTTTTTTTCTGCTGTCTTCAGAGGCTGATGAATCCAAGATTGGAAGGTAAAATGGTAGGCTCTTGGTTAATAGACAGCAAAAGCAAAAATCCTAAGTTTGTCAGGCAATACGGCAGGCCACTAGTTTAAGTGCAGATGATGATGAGTCAGATACAGGATCTCCAGTAAAAAGCCAAAGATCTTTGCCAGGATGTTCATGTATATTGGAAGCAGGCCACAGTCACAAGGAAACTCCATTTCAACTGATTGGCTGCTCATAGGTCTCCTAATGGAGGTGATTAAATTATATCAGATCTCAGCACGAGGATACCCACATCATAACTGATAAACCACTTAGAATCATGTTCCAGGAAAGTTGACACAGAAACTTAACTATCAAAGTCCACCCCTTATCAATTTGGCACCTATATACAATTTCTTAAACCATACATAATGTTAAATAAATATAATTATAAAGTCATACTTGCCTCTAAAATGATACAACTACATACAATTGAAAATGCATTAGCTCCATTTACATCTTATAATTTATAACTGAAGAAATCAAAGTATTTCTTGCACACATACAAGGAAGAAATACTCATAACAATCACTCCTTTCTGAAACTGGCCATGTGGTCATAGCTGGTATTTAGAACTACCTTCTTCCACCACCCATTCCATATTCCCTTTGCTATCAGCAAGCACCTCAACTGGTCATGGGCCTCTGCCTGGTGAGTGAATCAAACCTTCATTCCTGCAGGGTCTGAGTCATTAGTAGTCATATCAGAATTGCATTGCAATAATTTTCTATTGACTTTAATCACAGGGCATGGTAGTACTAAAAAACACTCTAAGGAATCTCCTATGTTCCAAACATTCTTCTTTACCTCAATTATTTAATAATATCAATCCAATTTCCCCTTGATAATTAAGACCATCACATCAGACAATATAGTAACTACCCTTTTTGATCCAGAAGCATGAGCAGTCCAAAATGGCCAGGTCTGATTCTTAACTTACAGTTCAGTGGGATAAGTACTGTGTCTCCAGGTGGGAGCATTCCTCTCATTATGACAAAGACCTTCAGACCTGTAAAGCATAGAGTCACAGGGACAGGAAGCAAAATATTTCTTGAGAGGCTTACCAGGAGAAACAGAGAGTAGTGCCACTCCCATTTCCACCCGTTGGTTCCTGAACTCATTAATCCTGGTTTTTGGGAAAATAAAACCATATATTGTATGCTTGCTTAGAGCATATACAGCCTTCTGGAGAATATTACTCCAACCCTGCAAAATATTGTCACCTAGCTGGGGCCATAGGAACTCTAGTGGCATAGTTCCTAAGACATTTGAGTGCTAACCAGAAGGCTGGAGGTTCAAACCCAAAAAACATTCCTCAGAAGGAAGATTGAGCAATCTACTTCCATAGACATACCACCCTGGAAACCCAAGGAGGAGTCACTATGAATTGGGACCAACTCAATGGCAGGTAATTTTGAGTTAGTGGGGGCTGTAATTGTAACTTTAAGAGGCCATTCCATTGTTCTGTCAAGTCAGTTGCTTCAAGATGACGGGGAACATGGTAAGATCAGTGAATTCCATGAGTAGGGTACATTGCTGCACTTAATTTTCTGTGAAGTCTTTTGATCTGAGACAATACTGTGTGGGATACCATGATAGTGCATAAGACATTCTGTAAGTCAATGGATGGTAGTTTTGGCATAGGCATTACGTGCATGGAAGGAAAACCCATATCTGGAGTAAATGTCTACACCAGTAAAAAAAAAAAAAGAAAAAAATGCTGCCCTGTTAATGACAGAAATAGTCCAATGTAATAAAACTGCCACCAGGTTGCTGGCTGATCTCCCCAAGGAATGATTCCATATCATGGGATCACTGTTGGGCTCTGCTGCTGGCAGACTGGGAAGTCAGCAATGACTGCACCCAAATTGGCTGTGAGGAGTGGGAGTCAATGTTTCTGATCCCATGCATAACCTCTCTCCCTGACACCATGGCCACTTTGTTCATGACCCCACTGGGCAATCACAGGTGTGGTTGGAAAAACATTGAATGGTTTCCACTTGATAGTTAAAATGCTCCTTTTTTGAGGTCATCTTGTAATGAGCATTTACATGATACAAAAATATCTTCATTTCTTTGGCACATTCAGAGAGATAAACCCCATACTTCTCCCTTATACCCCTTTGTCAACAATTTTCTCATCAACTTCCTTGCAAGTCCTAGACTATCCAGCCAAATCACTGGCCACAGTATACAATCACACATCTTGCCATTTTTCCTTCCAAGCAAAGTAAACAACCAGATGCACTGATTCATGTTCTGTCCATTGGGAGGCTTTTTCTTCATCACTATCCTTCAGTGAGGTCCCATAAAGAGGCTTCCGTGCTGTTGCTGTCCACTTTCGAGTGCTGCTTGTGTTTCACACAGAACCATCTATAAACCAGGCATGAGTTTTCTCTTCCTCTGCCAACTTCTCATAAGGAACTCCCCATGAAGTTATAGGTGCAGACTGGTAGAGGGAATGTAATGTGATTGCAGTGGAGACCATAGGCAATTGGGCTGCTTCTTCATATACTTTGCTTGTGCCGTCAGGTCCTGCTTGAAGCTGATCATTCATATATCACTTCCATTTAATGATGGAGTGTTGCTGTGCCTCTCCAACTTTATGGTTCTTTAGGTCAGACAACTCCCAGTTCATCATAGGCAGCTCAGGCCACATGGGGACTTGGTGTTTAGTATCTGCTAAAGCCCAATAACAAGGTAAACACTGTTTGTCCAAAGCAGAGTAAGGTTTTGCTCCAAAATCCTAAGGGTCTGCACTGTGATTCACCAATAGTTGCTTGCAATGACTTCAACAGCATCTCTATCAGCCACGGACAGTTCCAGCACCATTGGATCATCCAGAGCATATGGCCCAAGTGACAGAATGACTTGCATGGCAGCTTGAGCATGTTGCAGAGACTTCTCTTGTTCTGGGCTCCACTCAATACTAGCAGCATTTCAATTCACTGATAAATAGGCTAGAATAGCACACCTACATGAGGGATATATTGCTTCCAAAATCCAAAGAGGCCCATCAGGCATTGAACCACCTTTTTAGTTGTGGGAAGGGTTGGATGCAATAACTTATCTTTCACTTTAGTAGGAATATCTTTACATGCCCCACCCCATTAGATCCCTAGAAATTTCACTTCTAGGGAGGTGGAAGGTGCCTGAAATTTTATCAGGTTAACTTCTCAGGCTGTAGCACACTAAAGTCTTATCAATAAGTCTGGTCATTGATATTTCTTCCTTACTAGGTCCAATCTGTGTAATGTCATCATCAGTGTGATGTTTTGGGACAGAAATGATATTGAGGTCCCTGCAGACTAAATTATGACATAATGCTAGAGAGTTGATATACCTCTGAGGTAGGAGCATAAAAGTTTATTGTTGCCTTGCCAGGTGAAGGCAAACTGCTTCTGGTGATTCCTTGAAACTGTAATTGTGAAAAAGGCATTGGCCACATCTACAGCTACATTATTATACACGAGGAAATGTATTAATTTGATCAACAATGAAACCACATCTTGAACAGAACCCATAATTGGAGTCACCTCCTGATTAAGTTTGTGATGATTAACTATCATTCTCCAAGATCTATCCATTTTTTCTGCAGGAAAAATAGGCAAGTTAAATGGGGGTATGATGGGAATCACAACTCCTGCATCCTTCACATGGTTGATGGTGGCACTAAACTCTGCAATCCCTCCAGGAATGTGATGTTGCATATGGTTTGCTATTTTTCTAAGGGTAGTTCTAATGGCTTCCACTTGGTTTTTTCTACCCTTTTAGGCCTTACTCCACATGTCAAGATTAATGTGGTGGTTGTGCAAGCTGCTGAGTATGTCTATTCCAATGATGCATTCTGGAACTGGGGGAATCACTATAGGATGAGTACAGGGACCCACTGGACCCACTGTGAGATGTATCTAAGATAGTACTCTATCAATAACTGGACCTCCATACTCCCCTACTCTGACAGATGGGGCACAGTGATATTTTGGGTTTCCTGAAATTAGTATCACTTCAGAGCCAGTGTCTGATGATTTCCTTTTTCCCAAGGAACAATCACTCTTGTAAAATGCTGTAGATCACTTTGGGGAAGGCTTCGAGAAAGACTAACAGCATAAATCTTTGGTGGTGCAATGGGGTCCTTCCTCAAGAGGACCCAGCCTCCCTTTATTCAAAGGGTTGTGTATCTGTAAATTAGTCATGTCCGGAACTGATGAAGTGGCCATGATTCTGTATTCTGCTTATTCAAGTCAGACTGCTGTTCATTTGACCTAGAATTCTTCCATTTGTACAAATCAAGTAAATATTTAGTAGATTTCCTATTTCACTCCTAGGGACACTATGTGTAAGTGGCCCATGCCATAAGTACATAAGTGTTGGACTATTCTGATTACTGCTTTGACTCTGCTGTCCATTACAGTAACCATGCCCACCTTGTCTTTGCTGATTAAGTGCTGCCACTTGGTCCCTATCACCATGGGGTCCAATCAGCTCTATTGCAGTTAGGTGTCTTAAATCACTTAGGGCATTTCCCACTGTCAAATCTGACTTATATAAAATAGCAGTCACAGCAGTCTTTAAGGATGCTGGGGCTCCCTTCACAAATTTGTTCCTCACCATTCTGGTAAAATGTGTGTCTTCTGAGCATTTCACATATGGGTCTGTGAGTTTAATCTGATAATCTGACTCTAACATGTCAGTTTCTCTAAGGTGTTGGTTACCTTCTTCTACAGTATACCAAGGCAGGTCTAGTACTTCAATTGGACCTAGGGTAGGCCACCACATAATCCATGCTTCAGTAAACCAACCAAATAAAGTATTAGATCCTTTCCTAAACTCTTGAGCTGAAACATTTAATGAAGAATCTGTGCTTAGTGGGCCCAAGTAAATAAATTCAGAATTATCCAACTTTATGTTCCTTGCATCATTATCCCACACTACTAATAGCCATTCCAACACATATTTTTCAGATTTCTGTTTGTACATATTATAAGAAACAAGCAGCATTTTTGGAGTTTAATGTACCTCTTTCTGAGTCATACTTTGTGTTTCATCTTTTGGGGCTTGCTGGGACTTAAGTTTAGTTACAGGTCTACCAGCAACCATGGTGGTGGAGGTGGTTCCTGGGAAAATTCATCAATGTCTTGTAAGTCATCTGCCTCAATGCCTCGGACAATGCCCCAGGTGATAGCTCAGACAATGACTCAGCTGGCACATCTGAGTTAGTTTCATCAGATGGGGTTGAAGACTGATTGGGCTGGTAGGAGTGATTCAATGGACTTTAGGGGCTCAGTGTCCCCAGTTACCTAATTATCTGCCCGTATGGCTCTATCCCACTGTTTTGCTTGCCTAGTACTGCTCTGACAGGAATATACCACAAATGGGATGGCCTTAACAAACAAGAGTTTATTCTTACAATTTGGAGGCTTTAAGTCCAAATTCAAAGTGCCAGGCTGAGTGAAAGCCCCTCAACCTTGGGCTTCAGCTCTGCCTCCAGCTCCTGGCCCACTGAAGCTAGAGGCTTTTCTTCACTCAGACAGCTGCTGGCTGCTGAGGCTGGCAAGCCCAAGGTTGACAAGTAACAAGGCACAGTGTTAATATTATCAAAGCACATGGCAGGCCATTAATTCAAGTCCATTGTAAGTCCCAAGGTTGGCAGAGCATGGCAGGCTGCTAAACAATGACAGGGATACATGCACAGTTCAAGGTGCCATAAGCTAGACCATTCCCCAAGGCTTCTGCTCATATACAGGAAGCAGACCACATTCCCTAAAGCAGCTACTCAGCTGCTTGTGATAAATCCCACCATGGAGTTGATTGCTAGTCTCATCATGGGGAATAACTACCGCCAGCTGCCCAGCCATTCAACCAGGCCCAGCCAAGTTAACATACAAACATAACCACTACACCCACGTTTTAAGTTCTCTCACTTTAACTTCAGACACCACTCAACAATGGGGATTCAATTAGGATTGTAATTCAAGCACTCTTATGATAAGACTCTGGGTTTGGTTTTTGGCGGTATCAGCTCTGTTACTATAAGAAATTATGCTTTCTTTTAGGGCATAAGAGAGCTTTGGTGGTGCTGTGGTTAAAATACTGGCTGATATACCAAAGGTGTGTGGTTTGAACGCATCACTACTCCACAGGAGAAAGATGATTATCTTCTTCCATAAAGATTCACAGCCTCAGAAGCCCTCTGTGGCAGCTCTACTTTGTCCTATAGGATCACTATGAGTTGAATTCTACTCAATTGCAATGGGTTTCTTGTGTTTGTTTTAGAGCACAGGTGGGAAAATTGAGGTCTTTTATGTGGACTGAGCTATTACTGCAAAGCCCTGAGCTCATGTTCTTTCACCACTTTTTCTTGCATAAGTAGGACCAACAAAACAGCTTCCTTATATTTCTCATCTGACAAAATTGCAGAAAAGTATCAAATATGTAGTCACCCAGAGCTTCATTTCTCACTAATAATTGATCTCTTTGTGGTATTTTGTGTATTAATATTGCCACCTCATGCTATGGATTAACAGCACCCTCTTTACTAATGGAGGCAGAGTCTTTAGTGCTTTTATGACTAATCAAACTTGAGAACCAATGTAGATAACTCATCCTTATGATTTTGTTTCTCTAGAACAACTCTCAGTACCAAAAGTTTGGGTTCTCTAGAGAAGCAAAAGAGTGAAGCTTATATAAATGTCAAATGTCAAGCTAGAAACTTCTCCTGAGTCATGTAGCTTCAGGGGCTGACCAACCCAATTGAAAGGAAATATGGCAAGCTTCTGACTTCACAAGCTAATAAAGATCAGTAGGTAAAATGGCAGGCTGTTAATTCTCAGGCTGCAAAGGCAACAATCACAAGACTGGCAGGCAATATGGCAGGCCACTGGTTCAAGTTCAGATGATGTGAGCCAGATGTACGATGTCAAGCAAAAGTCAGAGTTCTTTGCCATGGCATTCATATATATTGGAAGCAGGTCACACCCCAGAGAAAACTGCATTTCATTTGATTGATTCATCATAACTGATCTCATCATGGAGATAATTACAGCATTTCTTCTTTCATAATGGGGAATAACTACATCATAAATTCCAAACCACTTAAAATCATGGCCCAGGCTAGTTGGCACACAACCTTAACTATAACAGATGGCAAAATCTCCCACTTCTACAAGCTCAGGGTATACCACCAGCTTCTGATGTTCTGTCAAATCCTTGTCTACACTTTCATCATTAGTCCCTGGCTTACATTCACTTCAAATAACTCAATTCTTGGGAAGAAGTACTGCAAGGATATAAAATTTCATCTCTATTATTTATTACTTTTTCCGGATAGTCTAGCTAAAGCAATTTCATGAGTGAAATAAATGGTATCAAAATATTGGAAAGTATATGGCAAATTATCATTACTGACAGATGGTATCATTTTATATTTGTAGAATTAAAAAGAAATCATCTAGAATATTTGAAGTGATAAGACACTTTACTTAGTGGATATATTAAGAATGAATATATGAGACTTCTGGTAAGATAGTGAAATAGACAGAAAAGCTACATAGACCCTTTTCAAGAAAGAAAAGAGAAACCAATGGACACAGATACAGAAGATTATCCTGGAGCCCTGATCTTTGAAATGAAGAGTACAGAAGTAGATTACATACCAACTAGTAGAAGATCCTGAATGAAAACAATGAATAATGAGAAAAAGGAACTGTCAGTGTCAGTGAGCATCCTGAGGGTGCAGAATTTTTATATTTCTAAGTGGTGTCAGGACCTGAGAAGTAACCTAAAAATTTCCCCTGGTCACCAAGAGCTGCATGGACAACTGCACTGGTGGCTGATGAATAAAAAGGGAAACAAAACAGACAAACTGAGCTGTGGACTTTTGGCTGTCCAGAGAGTGCAGTCTTTTTGAATAATTACAAAAAGGGTGTGGCCATTTGGATATTTAAAGTGGTAGCATTCTCTTTCCAACCCCTGGGGGCTAAGAATAGTCTCCACTTGCTGAGGACAGAAGGGTAATCACACTGGAGGCTGATGACTGGAAAGGTTTGATATTCCATTTGTTACTCTTATATCCTACAACTTCTTGGTGAATGGAGGTGTGGCCATCCCCCACCGCCACTCACATTTTGGACTGCAGGGAATTTCATCCCAGACTGTGTGCTTTGACAGAAGCCGGGTGCCCTGCCCCCTCCTCCAGATTTGTTTTTCTTTGTTTGGCTCGCTGTACGCTTGTTTTAAAATTATCCTCTTTTGTTCTTTCTTTCTGTTTCTCTTCTTTTGTCTTCACTTCCCAGGTCCAAGTTTTTTTGCCCCCTCTTGCTTTTACCTGGTTCCCATCTTTTTTTTCTTTCTATGGTCATTTCCATCCCTTATTTTTCTTTTAGAATTTTCCTCATTATTTCCTTTATTATTCTTTTACTCTAGCTCCTTTGTCTTATTTCCTCTTTCACAGATATTGCAGAGTATTTATCTCTTTTTCCATTTTCATTTCTTTTTTTCTTTTTTAAAGTATTTCTTTAAATATCTCTTCTCATTTATTACCTTTCACTTTTTTCTCTCTTCCTTTTTCATGATTGTTCCTTTGTATTTATGCAGTGTATTTTTCATCTTCTTGTTTTTACTTTTTTTCATTTTTTATTTGTTTGTTTTGTATTTGTTTTTGGCTAACTGAGTACAAGACTATGTCCATATGACCCAAACATACCTACTGCCTGAAGCCACACCTACTGAGTGAGGGACACCACTTGCTTCTGCACCAACTGGCCAATGCTCCACAACAGCTAATATGAACCCTACCGTCCCTTCAGCCACTCCTCGGAAGGAAGGTTGGGCAATCCTACTTCCATAGTGATACTGCCTCGGAAACCCAAGGAGGGGTCGCTATGAGTCGGGGCCGACTCGACGGCAAACAACAACAACAACAACTGTCCCTTAGCTTCTCTTCACAAATAGCTAACAGATCTGTGCAGCCAATATCATTATTTATCATTCCCAACAGGAAGCAGGTGGTGAGTGCATAAATGCAGCCAAGCAGTGAATAGAGGAACATAGTACCTTGCTTACTCAGATATCTCTCCCCCCAAAAAAATTATGGGTGATTCATAGCAACATGAAATCACTAATTAAAAATAAATACAACAATGTCACAATATCTTAGAGAAAACAAACCATCACAGTCCACATAAGTAAGCAAGATAAAGTAGTGAAAATAAGGGACCATGACAGAGACCCATAAATCACCCTTGAGGAAGAAACAGCATTGGAACTCCCTGGTAACAAATTCAAAATAATTATATTTAGGTGCCTCAACAGATTGAGAGACAGATCAAGGAAAACACTGACAAAACCCTAAAACATTTTGGAAAGACAATAAAAGAACAAAATGACATGATAATTGAAAAATCAGAAATGAAACAGAGTCTACAGGTAGAAATCCAGAAGATTAATACTAAAATTTCAGAAATAGATAACACATTGATAGGGCCTTAGCCTAGGGTGTAGAATTGAGTCAATAGAACACAATTAGTGATATTGAAGACAAATACCTCAGTACTACTTTGGTAAAGGGAGCAATCAGAAAAACGATCAAAAGAAAATGAAGAAACCTTAAGATTCATGTGGGATACCATCAAAAGGAATAACCTACATGCAATTGGAATTCCAGAACAGGAAGAAACAGAGAAAATTTTCAAAGATTTGTTAGAAGAGAATTTCCCTGATATGATGTAAGATGAGAATATATCCATTCAAGAAGTCCAATGAGCCCAAAACAGGATAGATGGCGAAAGAAAATCACCAAAAAATATCATCATCAAACTCACCAAAACCAAAGACAAAGAAAGAATCCTGAAAACAGCATGAGAAAAATGAAAATTTACCTACAAAGGGGAACCAATAAGACTAAGCTCAGACTTCTCAGCAGAAACCATGCATGTGAAAAGGAAATGGGATGTTATATATAAAACACTGAAAGAAAAAAAATTCCCAAACAAGAATTATATAGCCAGCAAAACTGTCCCTGTAATATGTGGATGAAATTAGGACATTTCTGGAGAAGCAGAAATTAAGGGAATTTGTTGAAACCAGACCAAACTTACCGGAGATGCTAAAAGGAGTCCTTTGGACAGAGAACCAACAACAGCTAACAAAAAATAATCATTAATATACATGATGACATAATCCAGAAACCAATGCAGTTATGAAAGTATACAAAGTAAAATAAGCTTACAAGATCATAAACAAGGAACCAGACACACCAATTGGCAAAGGAGGACAACTATAAACCAAAAAGAAGAAGTGGGGGAGTAGTGTAATTACAGAACTTCTAAATGGTGAGGAAGTCATGACAGTTGCAAGATAAAATGGACTGTTCTAAACTAGGGATGGAAATTATAAATCACAGGTAACCTCAAAAAAAAATAATAAACCTTCACATCAAAATGAAAAAGAAGACAGACACAAATATTTAGCAAACACTAAAACAATAGCAATGAAATAAATTATAACACAATTCATAAACAGAATGAGCTCAGCACAGAATATTATATGGAACAAAGAAATCAGCAACACCACAAAAAAAGCACATAACAAAATGACACCAACAAATTCATACTTGTCAATAGATACATTGAATGTAAATGGATTAAATGCACCACTCAAGAGACAGAGAATTGCAGGCTAGATAAGAAAACACAAACCATCAATATGTTGTCTAAAAGAGACACACATGAAAGAGAAAGAAAAAAAAATAGACAAAAAAATCAACAGTTGGAAAAAGATTTATCAAGCAAATGGCAAACGAAAACCAGCAGAATTGGCAATATTAATTTCTGATAAAAATGACTTTGAGACAAAACCACCATAAGAGACAAAGAAGGACATTATATAATGATAAAAGGATCAATTAAACAAGAGGATATTACTATAATAAATATATATGCACCCAATGAAAGAGCCCCAAAATATATAAACCAGACTTTAACAGAATTGAAAAGAGAAATAGATTATTCCACAGTCATAGTAGGAGACTTTAATACACTACTTTCAATGAAAGATAGAACAACTGGAAAGAAACTCAACAAGGTTCAGAAGAATTTAACAATGCAATTCACCAACTTGACCATATTGACATCTACAGAGCACTTCACTCTAAAACACCAAAATATACATCCTTTTCCAGTGTATATGGAACATTATCCAGAAAAAACCATACCTTAGATGAAAACACGAGCCTCAATACATTTTAGAACATTGAAATACTGCAAAGCATCTTCTCAGGTCATAATGCTATGAAATTAGAAATCAGCAACATGAAAAACAATGAAAAAAGAGCAAATACATGGAAACTGAAGAACACCCGCCTTAAAAATGACTAGGTAATAGATTAAATAAAAAATTCCTTGCATCTGCGAGTTAAACATTTACCTCAAGTAGACACATGCCCTGGAGAGAACAATCATGGGAGAAGGAAGGGCTGCTTATGCACAGGGAGATAGCTCAGGGTGCAGAAGAGTATGAAGGGATGGACACTGGGAGGAGGTAACTGTGGGGAGGAAGTGGGAGGGGAGCTGCTGCATTGTAAATTTTGGTCAATGACATGAGACAAAGTATATGTGAACTGCTGTATGAAAAGTAAATTTACTCTGTAAATCTTCACCCAAATCCTAAAAAAAAAAAAAAATTCCTTGCATCAAACAAGAATGAAGACACAACATATCAAAAATCTTTGGGACACAGAAAAAACAGTAATGAGAGGCTAATTTATAGCAATAAATGCACACATCAAAAAAGAGCAAAGAGCCAAAATCAATAGTTTAACACAACATCTCCAACAACAAGAAAAAGAACAACAACAACAAAAAGCCTATGGTCACTGTATGTTTGTTTTAAAATTATCCTCTTTTGTTCTTTCTTTCTGTTTCTCTTCTTTTGTCTTCACTTCCCAGGTTCAAGTTAGGAGAAAAGAATAATAAAGATTTGAGTTGAAATAAATGAAACAGAAAATAGAAAGACAATAGAAAAAATCAAGAAATCTAGAAGTTGGTTTTTTGAAAAGATTAATAAAATTGACAAATAACTGGCAAACTTAACAAAGGAAAGATGGAGAGAATATAAAAAACACAAATAAGAAATGAATTGGGTGATGTCATAATAGAACCAACAGAAATTACAAGGATAATATCAGAATACTATGAAAAACTACACCCCAACAAATTTGAAAATCTAGAAGAAATGGACAAATATCTAGAAACACACTACTTATATAGACTAACAAAGACCGAGGTAGAAAATTTAAACATATCCTTAACAAAAGAAGAAACTGAACAGGCCATAAAATGTGTGTGTGTATAAATATAAATCAACAAAAATGTCCTGGCCCAGGTGGTTGCATGGGAGAATTATACTAAACATTCAGAGAGCTGACACCAATCTTATGCAAACTATTCCAGAACATAGAAAAGGTTGGAATACTCCCCAATTCATTTTATGAAGCAAGAATAACCTTGATACCAAAACAAAGCAAGGGCATCACTAAAAAGGAAAACTGCAGACCAATATCCCTCGTGAATAGCGATGAAAAAAACCTTCAACAACATCTTAACCAATAGACCCAAAACCATATCAAATATATAGTACTTTATAACCAAGGGGAGGATTCATACAGGGCCTGTAAGGATGGTTCAATATCAGAAAAACAATCAGCATCATCCATCACATAAGTAAAATAAAAGAACCTCATCATCATATCAATCAACCCACAAAAGAAAACCTAACATCCAATCCTGATTAAACAACAACAAAAAAAAAAAAACTCAGAAAAAATAGGAATAGAAGGGACATTCCTCAATATAATAAAAGGCATATATTAAAAAACCAACAGACAACATTATTCTCAATGGAATGAGACTGAAACCATTCCCCTTGTGAACTGGAACCAGACAAAGATGCCTTCTATCACCACTTCTATTCAATACTGTATTGGAAATCCTAGCCAGAGAAATAAGGGAAGAAAGGGAAATCAAAGGTATACAAAGTTTTAAGGAAGAAGACAAACTATCCCTATTTGCTGATGATATGATCCTATACACAGAAAACCCAAGAGAGGCAGCAAGAAAACTACTAGAACTAATTGAGAGATTTAGCATAGTGACAAGATACAAGATCAAAATACAAAAATCAGTTGGTTTCTTCTACATCAGCAGAGAGATTTCTGAAAAACAAATAAGGAAATCAATACCATTTGCAATAGCTACAAAAGAAAAAAAACAAAAAAAATACTTGGGAATAAATCTTAACAGAGACACAAAAGACCTGTACACAGAAAACTACAAAACACTATTCAAGAAACCATAAGATATCTATGTAAATGGGAGAACATATCATGCTCATGAATAGGAATATTGAACATTGTGAAAATATCAGTACTCCCTAAAGCAATCTATACAATCAATGTAATACCAATTCAGATCCCATCAACATTCTATAAGGATATGGAAAACCCAATCATTAGTTTTATATGGGAAGGAAAGAGACTTCTGATATGCAAAGTACTCATAATGAAGAAGAGCAAAGTAGGAAGTTCCACACTCCCAGATCTCAAAACCTACTATATATAGCCACAGTAGTCAAAACAACCTAGTATTTGTACAGTGAAAGACACATGGACCAGTGGAAGAGAACTGAGAACCCAAAAATAGATCCATTGATCTGTGATGAGCTGATCTTTGACAAAGGGCTGAATTCCATTAAATGGGGAAGAGAGAGACCCTTTTTCAAATGATGCTGGCAAAATTGGTTATTCATTTGCAGAGAAATGAAACATGATCCATACCTCTCACCAAAAAAAAAAAAAAAAAAAGAAGAACTCCAGCTTGATCAAAGACTTAAATGTGAAACTTAAAACTATAATGCTACTCAAGGAAAAGATAGGGGCAAATTTAAGGACCTTAATTTTTGGTATAAATAGAATATCAATACTATAAAATTAGCTACATACATTACAGAAGCAACAGAAGATAGAGTTGTAGTATCTTCCCAGAGACAGCCAAGCACCTATAAAGAGAGAATCACTAGGCCTGAAGACTCAGGACCATGCTCTTGGGGAACATCATGCTCAATTGGCACAATATAGTGCATAATAATTTTTGTTCTACAATCTACTTTGGTGAGTAGCGACTGGAGTCCTAAAAGCTTTTGAGTGGCCATCTAAGATGTAACTATTGGTCTCCTCTCATCTGAATCAAAGAAGAGTGAAGAAAATCAAAGGCATCTGGAAACAATTAGTCCAACGATAAGATGGACCATGAGGACCACAGCCTTCATGATCCTGAGACCAGAAGAACTAGATAGTGCCCAGCTACCAATGCCAACCACTCAGAAAGGGATCAAAAAGGGAGGAAAAATGTGGAACAAAAGCCAAAAATATAAAACTGACCAGAATTACTGGTTGGCTGGAGACTGCTGGACCCCCCAAGATTGTAGCCTTGCATTACTTTTTGGGCCTAGCTTTGGGTTACTTTGGGTTGTAGCCTTGGGTTACTTGTTGGGCCTAGAAGTGGACTCTCACCCATGGATCTCAGCCCAACTAGAGAGACCTACATACACCCCAGGTGAGGCATCTACCTGCTCTCGAAAGATGCACCCCTTAGTACAATCAGCCATGAGACACCAGAGGCTCAGGATTCACATAGAGGGAAAGCTGGACAGATAGGAATGCATAGAAAAGGAGGACACAAGGAGGGCACAGTCACAGGGAGGGGAGGGAAGGGGAGTTATTTATAATTGGGGCTGGTAATAGGGCTATGAAATCAAATATGCATGAACTATTGAATGTAAAACAAATTTGTTTGTAAATTTGCACCTGAAATCCCCCCCCCAAAAAAAAAAAAGACTATCAAGCATAACCCAAAATGCACAAACAGCAGAAGATAAATTAGATGACAGGGACTTTCTAAAAATTAAATTTTTATGTGCCTGAAAAGACATTTACAAAAGAATAAAAAAGGAACCTACAGATTGGGAAATAATATTCAGCAACAACATAATTGATGAGGGACTTATCTCTAAAAGGTATAGAAAAGTCTAACACCTTAACAATAAAAAGACAAACAATCCAATTAAAAAATAGGCAGAAGACATGAATAGACACTTCACCAAAGAAGATATCCAGGAGGTCAACAAACACATAAAGAAGTGTTCGTGATCATTAGCCACTAGAGAGATGCAAATTAAAACAATGAGTTAACACCTCACACCAGCATTAATAGTAAAGTTCAACAACACAGCAAATAGCAAATGTTGATGAGTATGTGGAGAGATTGGGACTCTCATGCACTGCTGGTGGGACAGTAAAATTATACAACAATTGTGGAAATCAGTATGGTGATTCCTTAAAAGGCTGGAATTTGAGACAGCAATCAATGTAATCCAGCAATCCCATTACTAGGCATATATCCTAAAGAATTGAGAGCCAGCTCAAGAAGAGATACGCACACCCATGTTCATCGCAGCATTATTTACAATAGCAAAGAGATGGAAACAACCTAAGTGCCCATCAACAGAAGAATGGATAACCAAATTATGGTACCTACACACAATGAAATACTGTGCAACACTAAAGAATCTGATAAATACCACATAACATGGATGAAGTAAGAGGACATTATGCTGAGTGAAATAAGTCAATCATAGAAGGAAAAATATTGTATTAGTTCATTATTGTAAAAAATCACTGGAAAGGTTTATATATGGAAGGAAATTTTCTTTCTTGGTTACCAGGGATGGGAGGGGAGTGGAGGAAACACTGCTAGATAGGTAGAGACAAGTACTGGTTTGGGTGAAGTGAAGGGAAATGTACCAAAAGTGAGTGATTAACATGATGGCATTGAGGAAGAGGAAGACATAGAGAGGTACATGGGAGGTATACACAACAAAGATGAATTCTTTTGCATGTACATTACTGTGTTATCAGTGATGGCAAGCGCTGATCTACAAGTGGATAGATGGATAACAGGCAGAAAGATCAAGTATGTCTAGGCAGTGGGGAATGTGTCCACAACCATGTATAGGGTTGGTAGACAATGTTTCTACATGCATATATGCATGGACTGTAAGAATGTCTGGGTGTGTAGTAGAGCTGACAAGTAAGGTTATGGTGGCTTCTTGGCCACAACTAGCTACCCTGAGGGAGTGAGAAGTTGGACTTGTGGGCTCAAGACTATGGTCGCAGGGGACAACAAGCTCAATTAGCATAACATAGTATACAAAAACATCATTCTACATCCTAATTTGGTGAGTAGTGACTGGGGTCCTAAAATCTTTCAAGTGGCCATCTAAATGCAATGATGAGTCTCTCCTCATCAAAAGCAAAGAAAAATGAAAAAAAGCAAAGACACAGGGAAACAATTAGTCCACGGGACTAGTAGACCATGTGAATATATCAACTTTTATGACCATGAGAGTAGAAGAACTAGATGGTGCCCTGCTACCACTGTCATCCACTCACAGGTAGATTAGTGCAGGAAATCCTGGATAGAATGAAAGAACAATAAGGAACAAAACAAAATTATTGGAGAAAAAAAAAGAGCAGGTTTGCTGGTCTGATAGTGCCTGGTGAGAGCCCTGAGGCTATGGCCCCTAGCTACCCTTCTGGTCTGGAGTTGAACTCACTCCTGTGGCTTCTAGCCAAACAATTGACAGGCATATGAGATGAACATTTATCTCAGGTAGATACAATTATTGGAGTGATCAATTGTGGGAGAATTAAAGGGTAGAGTTTGCATGGGGAGATAGCTGGGGGTGGTGCTGAAAGTGCATGGGAGGGAAGGACACAGAGAAGTGATAAATACAGGGAGGAAGTAGGAAGAGAGCAGTTATATTGTGGGGAATTTCAGTTCACAACATGAAATAAAATGTGTATGAACTGCTGTGTGGAAAATGAACTTTCTCTGTAAACTTTCACCTAAATTGCAATAAAAATTTTTAAAAAGAAATATAGAAAATTAATAATTATATACAAATGATAAGGATTAGTGGAAGAAAAAATGTGAACAAAGATTTTACCAACTGCAGTGTAGTAAATTACCTGGTATGGCTTTTCTAGCCATAAGTCTTTGTAAACTCCGTGGTGGAATTTGCTGTGAGCAACTGAGTAGCTCCCAACTGAGGATGTGAGAAGTGGTGCTGGCTGGTCTGAAGTGAAGGGAAGAGTGTGACTCCCAAACTTGCCAGCTGGTACCCATGACCTAGCTGGTATGGCTAGGGATGAGCTGACCAGAACCCAACTAAACAAAGAGGAAGATGTTTGACACTGAGCTGGTTTAAGTTGCTGTAATATGATGGCTTGCACTGGGCTGGATTTTGCTTGTTTATGGATGCAGATGTCTGAAGTTTCCAAGCAGAACATAAGACTCTCCAGAGAGAAAGGACCATGCTTGTCTCCTCAGAGTACTGGTTTGATAGTGATAGGAAAATTAGAAATTGCCTATTTGAAATGGGGGGAGATAAAGGCAAGAAGCAGCTGGTTTACATGCTTTCATGGGTGTGGTTATTCTTAACCTGATGGTGAAAGGGATGTTAATTTTTCAAGTATAAAAGGGATAATGACTAGAAAAGCCAGAGGGTGACCTGTGGTGTAGTAAATTACCTGGTATGGCTTTTCTAGCCATAAGTCTTTGTAAATGCCATGGTGGAATTTACTGTGAGCAACTGAGTAGCTCCTGATTGTTAAAGTTAGCCAGCTGGGTATTTTTGTTGGGACAGTGCAAAGTAATCTTCTGGGAAGTTTGTGCTCTCTCTCTCAAGTGTATAGAATTCTGATGTTGGGATTTGTTAGTGGTCACTCTGCCAGGCTCAAAAGGATCCCTTCTAGAGGCAGAAGAGGTCTCTCTGACTGTTGGCTAAGAAATATGTGCTGCTGAAACAAACACACTCCTGAGAGACACGTACTGCTGAGAGAGAGACAACTGAGAGACATGCATTGCTGAGAGAGAGACACTGAGAGATATGCACTCATGGGAGAGAAACTGAGAGAGACTGTTGGCTGAGAGAGACTGATCATTGTTCCTGAATTTGAATTGTAGTCTGGTTGTTCCCTAATAAACCCCATAATCTGTGAGTTGTGTGTGGTCACTGCAGCAAATTATTGAACCCAGCAGAGAGGTTGTGGGTGCTGCGGGAGGAACAGTTGGTGTCAGGGTTGGTGAAAGGGTTGGAGGGAGGCAGCAGGTCTGGCCTCACGGGAATAGGCCTTGGGCTACTGATGATGATTCTGTCTTCCTCTTGTGAGGTTAGAGGAGGCCAGAATATGTGGCCTCCCTGCCTCTTTAGCACCAACAAGAATCACAAATGATTTCAGTTATCATTTTTTTTATATATATAAAACAAATCAAATGACAATGAGGCATATTCCAGTTCCTATCAAGATAGGGTAAAATATTGTAGCCTCTCCCTGTCTCTCTTATTTAAAACAAAGTATGTGGACAGAATAGTAAAAAGTTACTATTTGAGAAACCTGAAATGTGAAAAAAATAAAAATAAAGTAGGCAGATTTTGGGGAGGAATTAAAATTTGAAAAGCAAACTGTGTTAGGCTGGATTCTCTAGAAAAGCAAAACCAGTAAAGCTTATATATACATATAGAGAAAGAAATTTATCTTAGGAAAATGGCTCACACATTTATAGCAGCTGGCAAGTTCCAAGATCTTGGATCAAACATCAAGCTGGAGGCTTTTCCTCATGCAGCTGCAGGGGTTGATGAGTAGGCAGTATACTGGCTGTTGACTCCAACAAATGTCAAATCGAAGATCTTCAGGCCTAATGGTGGGTTGTGCACTCACAGAAAGTTGTAGGCAGCACAACAGGATCCCACTCCACAGACGAATGTCTCTTTTCCTGAAATATCCATAAATATATTGGAAGAAGCACACCCCTAGGGAAATTCCCTTTCAATGGATTGGCTGCTAAAAACATACATATCCAATCCCATCATGGGAATAATCCACATCACAACTGTTTAAAACACATAGAATTGTGGTCCAGCCAAGTTGACACACAGCTCCAACTATCATAGTCCACCTGCAGTGTAGTAAATTACCTGGTATGGCTTTTCTAGCCATCAGTCTTTAAACTCTGTGGTGGAATTTGTCATGAGTAACTGAGTAGCTCCTGATTGCTAAAGTTATCCACCTGGGGTATTTCTGTTGAACTAGCATGAGGCAATCTTCTGGGAAGTTCACCCTCTCTCAGGTGTATTGAATTCTGATGTTGGGATTGGTTAGTGGTCACTCTGCCAGGCTCAAAAGGAGCCCTCCTAGAGGCAGAAGAGGTCTCCCTTATTGCTGGCTGAGAAAGACATATTGCTGAGATAAATGTGATCCTGAGAGACACATGCTGCTGAGAGACAGACACTGAGAGAATGCACTGCTGAGAAAGAGATACTGAGAGACACGCACTGCTGGGAGAGAGACTGAGAAAGACTGTTGGCTGAGAGAGACTGAGAGTAGTTCCTGAACTTGAGTTGTAGCCTGGTGCTTCCCTAATCTACTTCTGTAGTGATACCGCCTCAGAAACCCAAGGTGGGGTTGCTATGAGTTGGGTCCGACTCGATGGCACATAACAACAACAACAACAACAATAGCTTCCCTAATAAACCCTACAATCTGTGAGTTCTGTGTGACCACTGTAGCAAATTATCAAACCTGGCAGAGAAGTGGTGGGTGTTGCAGAAGGAACAGTGGTGCAAGGACTGGAGGGAAGCAACCTGACTGGCCTCACAGGAACAGGCCTTGGGCTACTGATGGTGATTCTGTCTTCCTCTTGTGTGGTTAGAGGAGGTCAGAAGATGCAGCATCCTTGTCCCTTGGCATCACCCTTTGTCAATTTGGCAGTTCTTAACTATATATAATCTCTAAATAAGGACAATTATAAAGTCATATTTGTGGCTAAAATAATACGCTAAAACACACACAACCAAAAAGGACTTATCTTGTTTACATTTCACAGTTCATAAGAGAAGGAAAAACAATATTTGATGCAAATATACAATGAAGAAATATAACAATCACAGCCCTCATTTCTGCAACTGGTCACATAGTTGTAGCTGATATTCAGAACTACCTTATTCCACCACCCATTCTGTATTTCTCTTCCCCTCAGCAAGTACCTCAGCTGGTCATGGTTCTTTGCCTGGTGGGGTGAGACAAACCTTCATTTAATTCCTGAAGGCTCAGGGGCATTAGTAGTCATGTCAAAATTGGGTGGCTATAATTTTCCATTGACTTTAATCACAGGACATGGTGATACTAAGAGATGTCTTAAAGAATCTCCTGTATTCCAGATACATTCTTCTTTACCTCCATTATGTAATGTCAATCTAATTTCCCCTTGGTAATCAGGATCTATCACACCACATAGTACAGTAATGCCTGTTGATCCAGAGGCATGAGAAAGCCAAAATGGCCGGGTGGCATTCTTAATTTCCAGTTCAATGCAATCAGTATTGTGTCTCCAGGTGGGGAGTGTTCCTCCCTTTGGGACTAAGCTCTCCAGACTCACAGAGGATAGGGTAGGAAGGACAAAAGCAAAATTTTTTGAGTGGGTCATTAGGGGTAATAGTGAGTGGTACCACTCCCGTTTCCACCCCTTGGTTCCTGGATCCATGGATCCTGGGTATTGGAGAAACAGCACCATGTATTAGAGTCTGGTTTAGAGCATATACAGCCTCCTGGAGAACAATGTCCCAACTTTTCAAGGTATTGCCACCTAGCTGGTGCCGTAATTGTGCTTTTAGTAGGCTATTCCATCATTCTATCAAACCAGCTGCTTCAGGATGATGGGGAACATGGTAAGACCAGTGAATTTCATGAGCATAGGCTCATTTCTGCACTTCATTTGCTGTGAAGTTAGTCCCTTGATCTGAAGCAATGCTGTGTAGGATACCATAATGGTGGATAAGGCATTCTGTAAGTCTACGGATGGTAGTTTTGGCAGAAGCATTGCATGCAGGGAAGGCAAATCCATATTGAGAATAAGTATCTATTCCAGTAAGAACAAAATGCTGTCCTTTCCATGATGGAAGTGGTCTAATGTAATCAACCTGCCACCAGATTGCTGGCTGATCAACCTGAGGAATGGTTCTATGTTGCAGACTCAGTTGGTCTTTGCTGCTGGCAGATTGGGCACTCAGTAGTGGCAGTAGCCAAATCAGGCTTGGTAAGTGGAAGCCCATGTTGTTGAGCCCATGCATAACCTCCATCCCTGCCACCATGGCCACTTTGTTCATGACCCCATTGAGCAATGACAGGAGTAGCAGGGGGGAAAGAATGGCTGGTTTCCACTGAACGTGTCATCCTATCCTCCTGATCATTAAAGTCCTCCTCTGCCGAAGTCACCTTTTGGTGGGCATTCACATGAGACACAAATGCCTTTACTCCTTTGACCCATTCAGAAAGATCTATCTATATACCTTTTCCCCATACATCCTTATCATCAATCTTCCAATCATGCTCCTTACAAGTCCCAGACCATCCAGCTAAGCCATTAGCCACAGCCCATGAATCCATACATAATTGCAAATCTGGCCATTTCTTATTCCATAAAAAGTGAACAGCCGTATGCACAGCTCCAAGTTCTGCCCATCGGGAGGTTTTCCTTTCACTACTCTCTTTAAGGGAAGTCCCAGAAATGAGTTGCAGTGCCACTGCTATCCACTTTCAATTGGTGCCTGTATATCACACAGAATCATCTGTAAACCAGGCACTAGGTTCCTCTTCCTCAGTCAACTGATCATGAGAAACTCTCTTGAGGTCATAGGTGCAGACTGAAAGAGGGAAGATAATGTGACTGGAGTGGAGACTATAGGTATTTGTGCCACTTATTTGTGCCTTCAGGTCCTGCTCGAGCCCAATCTTTGATATACCACTTACACTTAATGATAGAGTGCAGCTATGTGTGTCCAAATTTATGAATCTGTGAGGCAGAAAACACCCAGTTCATGATGGACAGCTCAGGCCTCATGGTGACTGGGTGGCCCATGGTTAGGCATTCAGTCTCTACTAAAGCCCAGTAACAAGCCAAAAGCTGTTTCTCAGAAGGAAAATAGTTATCTGCAGAGGATGGCAGGGCTTTGGTAAAAAATCCCAAGGGTCTGTGCTGTGATTCACCAATACAGACCTGTCAAAGACTCCAAACAGCATCTCTATCTACTACAGACACTTCAAGCACCACGGGCTCAGCCATATCATATGGTCCAACTAACAGAGCAGCTTACACAGCAGCCTAAAACTGTTGCATAGCCTTCTGTTATTCTGGGCCCCACTCAAAACTAGCAGCTTGATAAATAGTCACTTGATAAATAGGCCACAGCAACACACCCAAATGAGGGATATGCCTCCAAAATCCAAAGAGGCCCACAAGACTTTGTGGCTCCTTTTTTTAGTGGGGGAAACCAGATACAATAACTTATCCTTCACTTTAGTAGGAATATCTCAACATGCCCCACACCATTGGACCCCTATAAATTTCACTGAGGTGGAAGGTACCTGAATTTTTGTTGGGTTAATTTTCCACCCTCTAGCATGCAGATGTCTCACCAATAAGTTTAGAGTCATTGATACTTCTTCATTACTAGGTTCAATCATCATCACGTCCTCAATATAATGGACCATTGTGATATCTTGTGGAAGGGAAAGGTGATCAAGATCCCTACAGACTAAATTGTGACACAGTGCTGAGAAGTTGATATAACCCTGAGAATGCACTGTGGAAGTATATTGTTGGCCTTGTCAGCTGAAGGCAAACTGCTTCTGGTGGTCCTTAGAAATTGGTATTGAGAAAAAAGGTATTGGCCAGATCAATAGCTGCAAATCAAGTGCCAGGAGATATACTCATTTGCTCAAGCAATGAAACCAGATCAGGAGCAGCATCTGCAACTAGAGTCACCACCTGATTAAGTTTACGATAATCTACTGTCATTCTCCAAGATTCATCTGTATTTTGTGTAGGCCAAATAGGCAAATTAAATGGAGATGTTGTGGGAATCACCACCCCTGCATCCCTCAAGTCCTTGATGGTGGCAGTAATCTCAAAAATCCCTCCAGAGATGCAGTATTGTTTTTGGTTTACTATTTTTGTAGGTAGAGGCAGTTCTAATGGCTTCCACTTGGCTTTTCCTACCATAATAGTCCTTATTCCACATATCAGGGACCCATTGTGGGAATTCTGCCAATTGCTCTGTGTATATATTCCAATTATGCATTCTGGAACTGGGGAAATCACTACAGGATGGGTTCCTGGGCCCACTGGACCCACTGTGAGACATGCCTAGGCTGACTCCATCAATAACTTGACCTCCGTACGTCCCCACTCTGACTGGTTGGCCACAATGATGCTTTGGGTCTCCTGGAATTAGTGTCAGTTCAGAGCCAGTGTCCAGTAATCCCCAAAAGTCTGACTGTTTCCTTTTCCCCAGTGAACAGTCACTCTTATAAAAGGCCTCAGATACCTTTGGGGAAGGCTGGGAGAAAGACTGACATTATAAATTTTGGTCAGTGTAGTGGGGGTCTTCTTCAAGGAGACCCAGCCTCCCTTTCATTCAAGGGGTTGTGGGTCTGTAAACTGACTCAAGTCTGAGTATTGATTAAGAGGTCATGACTCTGTATTCTGGTGATTCAATCTAGGCTGGTATTCATGTGACCTAGAATTCTTCTGTCTATACAGATCAGGTAAATATTTAGCAGGTTTGCCATGTATTTAATTCCTAGGAAGACCATGCCTAAGTAACCAATGCCATAATTCCACATGAGTCAGAGTATTCTGATTACTCTTTTGACTCTGCTGTCAATTATGGTAACAACCACACCCACCTTGTCTTTGTTGATTAACTGCTGCCACTTGGCCCCTACTGCTATGGGGTCCAGTCAGCTCCATCATAGTTAAGTGTCTTAGTTCAATTTAGGCAGTTCCCACTGTAAAATCCAGCTTACATAAAATAGCAATCACAGCAGTCAAATTTGTTCCTCATGGTACTGGTGAAAGGCATGTCCTCTGGACTCTCCATTTCTGGCTCTAGGGGTCTAATCTGATAAATCCATTCTAGCAGGCCAATTTTCCTAAGCCTCTGGATACCTTCTTCTACATTATACCAAGGCAGGTCTGGCACTTCAGCTTCACTTAAGGTAGCATAATCCATGCTTCAGTAATCCAACCAAATAAGCTATTAGATCCTTTCCTAACCTCACAAGCTGAAACACTGAATGAAGAATTGGCACTCATGGGCCTAAATCAATAAACTCAGACTTATCTAATGTAACATTCCTTGAACCATTATCCCACACCCTCAGTAGCCATTCCCATACATATTCTCCAGGTTTCTGTCTGTACATGTTAGCAAAATCAAGTAGGTCTTTTGGGGTGTAACATACCACCTCCTCAGTCACACTTTGTATTTCACCTTTTGGGGCTCTCTTGGACTTAACTTTAGTATTAGGTCTAGCAGCTACATTGGGTGGTTGGGGTAGTTCCTGAGAACATTCAGCCATGTCTTCCATGGCATCTACCTCAGGAAATGACCCAGCAGGAAGAGTTGTGTTAATCCTATCAAACTGAGGTGAAGGGATAATAGTTTTATAGTAATCCCTTCAGATGGGAGGGATTCAACAGAGTTTATAGGCTCCATATCTTGATCTTCCTGACTATCTGTCCATATGTCCCCATTCCAGGTTTCAGAATCTGATTTTTTCCTAATCAATGCCATCACTGTAACTTCAGACACCATTCTGGGTTGGCAATTTAATTGGTGTTGTAATTCAGCCCCCCTTACAATAAGACTCTGGATTTGGTTTTGGCAATAACAGCTCTGTTACTGGAAGAAATAAGGCTTTCTTTCAAAGCACAACTGGAAACATTGTCTATTATGTGGCACTTAAGCTCTGACTCAGCAGCCCTGAACTCATCTCACTCTTTCACCACTCTAAGCAGGACAAACAAACCAGCCTCCTTATACTCCTCATACTGACAAAATTGCAAAAAAGTATCAAATATATGATCACCCAAAGCCTCACTTCTCAAAAGTACTTGATCTATTGGTGGTGTTATTTTGCATATTAATGTTGCCACCTAATGCCATGGATTAACAGGGGCCTCTTTACTAATGGAGGCAGAGTCACCAGTGCCTTTACAATTAATCAAATTGGGGAACCAAAACAGAATTGGTGAGAACCAATCAGGGAAGCCGATCCTTATGATTTTGTCTCTCTAGAACCACTCCTAGTGAGACAAAATCATAAGGATGGGCTTCCTTGATTGGTTCTCACCAATTCTGTTTTAGTTCTCAAATTTGGTTGTAAAATATTGTCTCTCTAGAACCACTCCTGGGAGCTCTGGTAGCGTAGTGCCTAAGGCACTTGACTGCTAACCAGAAGCCTGGCAGTTCAAACCCACCAGCCACTCCTCAGAAGGAAGTTTGGGCAATCTACTTCCAGAATGATACAGCCTCGGAAACCCAAGGAGGGGTCACTATGAGTCAGGTCTGACTTGACAGCACATAATAACAACAACAGGACCACTCTTGGTACCAAATGTGTTAGGCTTGGTTGTCTAGAGAAGCAAAACCAGTAAAGCTTATATATGCATATAGAGAAAGATAAATTTATCTTAGGAAAATAGGTCACACACTTATAACAACTGTCAAGTCCCAAGTTCTTGGATCAAACATCAAGATGAAGGCTTTTCCTGACTCAAGTAGCTGCAGGGGCTGATGAGCTCAAGGCTGGCAGGCAGTATAATGGCTGTTGACCCCAAAGAATGTCAAAACCAAGATCTTCAGGCCAAATGGTGGATTGTTCACTCACAGACAGTTGTAGGCAGTAAAACAGGATCCTGATCCACAGAAGAGTGTCTCTTCTCCCAGAATGTCCATAAATATGTTGGAAGCAGGCCATAGCCCTAGGGAAACTCCTTTTCAACAGATTGGCTGCTCAAAACATATACATCTGATCTCATCATGGGAATAACCCACATCACAACTTCTTAAACCACACAGAATTGTGGTCCAGCCAAGTTGACACACAGCTCCAACTATCACACAAACCATATGGAGATGAGTTGCCCTTATTATTATTTTTTTTTTCTCCATTCTCATAGTTGAGAATTGTAGGATCTCACACATGTGCAACCTTCAAATTAACAAGGATAAAACTCTGATAGAAGTTTGTTTCCAATTTTTTGTCTAGAGGAATCATTAAAAATAAGTGAGCTAAATTGTAGGGATAATCTCTGTGTTTGTTTGTTTGTTTAACTTCCCCCTCCCCCAATCTATGGTTTTTTCCTAAGGGCTGACTTCTCTCATAGAGGTACAGCTACCGATGACATGAACTTCTAAAATTTTCAGGCCAGAGAAAACAGAAACACACTTTCAGACTGGTGGGGGAATACCTTAGAGAGAAGACATCCAGAGAAAGGGATCCTCAAGTTCCATGTATTAGTTCACACAAATCCTGAGTTTATTCACTAGCTATATCTATGTAGAACATTCCTAATCACTGCAAAAAGATTTGAATCCCCATCTAAGTCTCAAATATTTCTCTATGCATGCAGAATAGAACAAAAGCAGCACAACTCCTCTGTCAGTTTGACATACTGTAGTTGTTTGTGAGTTGCTGTGAGGGTGGGGCCTTCATCACTAGTATTTCACATACCAGCAGGGTCACTCATAGTGGATGGGTTTCAGCAGAATTTCCAGACTAAGAAAGATTCAGAAGAAGGAGGGGGCCATCCACTTCTCGAAGAACTGGCCAATGGAAACCTTATGAATGTCAGTGAAACACTGTCTGATATATTACTAAAAGACTTTATGAATAGCCCTGAAACACTATATGTTATAGAGTTGGAAGATATGCTCAACAGGTTGGAAGCCACCCAAAATATGACTGGGGAAGAGCAGCCTCCTCAAAGTAGATCTTAATAACACTAATAGAGTAAAGCTTTCAGGACTTCCATTTTTTGATGGTTCATGACTCAAACTAGGAAGAAATAGTTGCAAACATCCATTAACAATAAGAATATGGAATGTACAAAGTATGAATGCAGAAAAATTGGAAGTTGTCAAAAAGCAAAGGGAATGCATACAGATCTATATCTTAGGTATTAGTGAGTTGAAATGGACTGTTTTTGGCCATTTTGAATCAGAAGATTATAATTTACAATGCAGTGAATGAAAAATTGAGAAAGAATGGTGTTGCATTCATTGTCACAAAGAATGTTTCAATATCTATCCTAAAGTACAATGCTGCCAGAGATAGGATAATATCCATACACCGACAAGGAAGACCAGTTAATGCTACTGTTTTCAAATTTGTGCACCACCCACCAAAGCCAAAGATGAGGAAATTAAAGATGTTTTCCAATTTCTGAAGCCTGAAATTGGCCAAACAATCAAGAAGTGTTGATTATCACTGGTAACTGAAATGCAAAAATTGGAAACAAAAAAGAATCACCAGTAGTTGGAAAATATGGCCTTAGTGATAGAAATAATGCTGAAGATTGCATGATATAATTTTGCTGAACAAACAATTTATTCATTGCAAATATCTTGTTTCAACAACAAAAATGATGGCTATAGGTGTGGAATTCTCTGGATGGATAACATAGGAGTCAGGTTGACTACATCTGTGGAAAGAGGAAGCTCAATATTTTCAGCCAAAATAAGGACAGTAGCTGACTGTGGAACAGACCATCAATTGTTCATACGCAAGTGCAAGCTGACACTGAAGACAATTAAAACAAGTCCATGAGAGCCAAAATAAGACCTTGATTATATCCCTCCTGAATTTCGAGACCATCTAAAGAATAGATTTCATGCATTGAATACCAATGACTGAAAATGAGGAATCATGGGATGACATCAAGAACATCCTCTATGAAGAAATCAAAAGGTCATTAAAAAGACAGGAAAGGAAGAAAAGAACAAAATGGATGTCAGAAGAGACTTAAACTTGCCCTTGAATGGAAAATAGCTAAAGCAAATGGAAGAAATTACAAGATAAAAGAGCTGAACAGAAGATTTCAAGAGGAGCTTGAGAAGACTGTCAATTATTATACTGAAATGTGCAAAGACCTAGAGTTAGAAAACCAAAAGGAAAGAGCCTGCTTGGCATTTCTCAAGCTAAAGGAACTGAAGAAAAAATTCAAGCCTTGAGTTGCAATATTGAAAGAGTCTATGGGCAAAATATTGAATGATACAGGAAGCATAAAAAGAACATGGAAGGAATACACAGAGTCACTGTACCAAAAAGAATTGGTCAGTGTTCATCCATTTCCAGAGGTCATATGATCAAGAACCAATGGTACAGAAGGAAGAAGTCCAACTTCCACTAGAGGAGTTGGCAAAGAGCAATGTTCCAGGAATTGATGGAATACACACTGAGATGTTTCAACAAATGGATGATGCACTGGAGGCATTCACTTGTTTATGCCAAGAAATTTGGAAGAAAGCTACCTGGCCAACTTACTGGAAACGATCTGTATTTGTATCATTCCAAAGAAAGGTGATTCCAAAGAATGTGGAAATTATTTAACAATATCATTGATATCACACCCAAGTAAAATCTTACTGAAGATAATTGAAAACCATTTGCAGCAGTATATTGACAGAGACCTTCCAGAACTGCAAGCTGGATTCAGAAGAGGATGTGGAATGAAGGATATCATTGTTAATGTCAAATGGATCTTTGCTGAAAGCAAAGAATACCAGAAAGATGTTTACTTGTCTTTTATTGACTATGCAAAAGCATTCAATTGCATGGATCATAACAAATTATGGGTAACATTGAGAAGAATGGTAATGCCAGAACACTTGATTGTGCTCTTGAAGAACCTGTACATAGACCAGGAGGCTGTCATTCAAAAAGAACAAGAGAATACTGCATGGTTGAAAATGAAGAAAGGAGTGTGTCAGGGTTATATCCTTTCACCATAGTTATTCAGTCTGTATGCTGAACGAATAATTCTAAAATCTGGACTATATTGAGAAGAATGGGGCAACAGGATTGGAGGAAGGCTCATTAACAACCTGTGATATGCAGATGATACAACTTTGCTTGCTGAAAGTGAGGATGACTTGAAGCACTTACTGATAAAGATTAAAGACTACAGTCTGCAGTATGGATTACATACATCTCAACGTAAAGAAAACAAAAATCTTCACAACTGGACCAACAAACAGCACCACAACAAATGGGGAAAAGACCGAAGTTGTTAAAGATTTCATATTACTTGGTTCCAACAAACAACACAAATGGAAGCAGCAACAACAAACAATGTATTACACTGGGAAAATCTCCTACAAAAGACCTCTTTAAAGTTCTGAAGAGCAGAGATGTCTCCTTGATGTATAAGGTGTGCCTAACCCAAGCCATAGTATTTTTAATCACCTCATATGCATGTGAGAACTGGACAATAAATAAGGAAGACCAAAGAAGAGTTGATGCTTTTGAGTTATAATACTGATAGTACCAAGGACTGCCAAAAGAACTAACAAATCTGTTCTGGAAGAAGTGCAGCTGGAATGCTCCTTGGAAGTGAGAATGGCCATACTTCGTCTCACCTACTTTGGTCATGCTGTCATGAGGGACAATTCTCTGGACAAAGATGTCATGCATGGTAAAGGAGAGGGTCAGTGAAAGAGGGGAAGGCCTTCAACAAGATGAAATGACATGGTGGCTGTAGAGAAGGGGTTGGGTATAGTAGGGATTGTGAAGTTGTCATAGGACTGGGCAGTGTTTTGTTCTGCTGTGCATATGGTCACTATGAGTTGGAGCCAATGCACTGACACCTAACAAGAACAACAACTTACACGTGGACTTCATCACATGGAATACACAGGAATCAAATTAACTACTTCTCTAGAAAAAGGCAATGGAGAAGCTAAATATCTTCATCCAACAGAAGACCAGGAGCTGACTGTGGAACAGACCATCAACTGGTCATATACAAGTTCAAGTTGAAGCTGAAGACAATTAAAACAATTCCATAAAAGACAAAATATGACTTGATTATATCACACCTGGGAGTTCTGGTAGCTTAGTGCCTAAGGCACTTGACTGCTAACCAGAAGGCTGATGGTTCAAACCCACCAGCCACTCCTTGGAAGGAAGATGGGGCAATCTACTTCCGTAGTGATACTGCCTCAGAAACCCAAGAAGGGGTAGCTATGACTTGGGTCCGACTCAACAGCACATAACAACAACTTATCACACCTGATTTTAGAGACCACCTGAAAACAGATTTGACACATTGAACACCAATGATTGAAAAACAGATGAATTGTGGGATGACATCAAAAACAGCCTCCATGAAGAAAGCAAAAGGTCATTAAAAAGACAGTAAATGGGAGTTCCGGTAAGATCACAGAATAGGCAGAAAGACTGCACAGTCCCTCTTCAACAAAGAAAATGGGAACCAATTAACACAGATACAGAAGATAATCCTGGACGCCTGAGCCTTGAAGGGAAGGATATAGAAGTGAACTAAAATTGAACTAGCAGAAAAACTTGCATGAAAACACCAAAAAAGGAGAGAAACAGATCTGCAGTCTGGCAGCAATCCTGATGGCACAGACAGATTACATACTGACAAGTGGTGGTAGGACCTAAGAATTAACCTAAAAATTGGTCCTGCTACCCAGGGACTGCACAGGGGACTGCTCTGGTGGCTTGGAAATAAAAGGGGAAGCAGTGAAGAGGAAGGTGGCCTGAGCTGTGGACTTTTGTCTGTCTAGAGGTTGCAGACATTTTGAATGTTTAAAGTGGCTAGATCATTTTGGATATTTAAAGTGACAGCATTCTTCCAGATTCCAGGGACTTAAGAACAGGCTCCACTTACCAGTAACCCCAGGGACATTTTGGACCTGGACAACTGGAAAGGTGCAACATTCCCCTGGTTACTCTTATACCCCACACCCTCTTGGTGAATGGAGGGGCGGTCATCCCTCACTCCCACCCACTTTTTGGGCCAATAGGAATTCCATCCCAGTCTGTGTGCTCGGACAGAGCCTGAGTGTCCTGCCACACCCTGCCCCAATTTTTTTTTCTTTTTTCTGTTTTTTAGTTTGTTTTCTTTTGTCTGTTTCAAAACTACTACTATTATTATTACTTTTGTCCTTTTTACTATTATTCTTTATTCTTCCCCTCCAAGGTTCTAGTATTCAGTTTTTCTTTTCCTTGTTCCTGGTTGCAATTTTTTTTCTTTTTCTTTCTCATGGTTAAACTCATTCCTTGTTTTTCTTTTTCTGTTGTTCCCATTTTTTTCTTCACTATTCTCCTCTTTTTTTCCCTCTTATTGCCCTTTCCCCAGATATTGCAGATTTTTTTTCTTCTTCTTGTTTCATTTTTTCTTTTCTTTTCTTTTTCTTTTTCTTTTTTTTTTTTTTGGTTA
>NW_006921733.1:5571809-5573496 GCF_000298275.1 Orycteropus afer afer
CCAGTAAGAATAAGCTCTGCTTTCTTAGCAGAAACCATGCAAGCAAGAAGGCAATGGGATGGTATATATAAAACGCTGAAAGAGAAAAATTTTCAACCAAGAATTATATACCTGGCAAAATTATCCCTCAAATATGATGGTGAAATTAGGAGATTTCCAGATGAGCAGAAACTGAGGGAATTTGTTAAAACCAGATCAACATTTAAAGAGATACTAAACCAAGTCCTTTGAACAGAGAACCAAAAATAGAAAATAACAACCGACCGTTGATACACAAGATAACATAACCCAGAAACCACAGCCCTGAACATATCCAAAGTAAGATAAGTTTACAAGATTGTAAACAGGGAACAATAGATATCAATAGGCAAGTGAGGAAAACTACAAACCAAAAAGAGGGAAAATACTGTGTAGTTATATAACTTCTAAATAGTGAGGATGTCAAGAGAGTTTCAAGATAGAAAGGACTGTTCTAAACTTGGGGAGAAAATTATAAATCACAGGATAACCTCAAAGAAAATGCTAAACCTTCATATCACAATAAAAAAAAACAAACACAAATATTCAGCAAATACAAAGCAACAGCAACTAATGAAATGACAACACAATTCATAAACATAATGAGCTCAGCCCAGAAAATAATATGGAACAAAGAAACCAGGGACACCATGAAAAAACACATAATAAAATAACCACAACAATTCATATTTGTCAATAATTACACAGAATGTTATTGGAATAAATGCTCCACTCAAGAGATAGAGAGTTGCAGATTGGATAAGAAAACAAAACCCATCAATATGCTGCCTAAAAGAGGCACACCTTAGAGACAAAGATAAAAATAGACTAAAGGTCTAAGGTAGGAAAAAGATATATCAAGTGAATTGCAAACATGAAAGAGCAGGAGTAGCAATATTAATTTCTGATCAAATTGACTTTAAGAGAAAAACCACCATACAAGACAAGGAAGGACATTATATAATGATTGAAAGATCAATTGAACAAGAAGATAAAAACATAATAACTATCTATGGACCCAAGGAAAGAGCCTCAAAATACATAAATCAGACATTAAAAGAGTTGAAAAGTCAAATAGATGACTCCACAGTCATAATGTGAGACATACACCACTTTCATTGAAAGACAGAACAACTGGAAAGAAACTCAACAAAGATGTCTAAGAGCTAAACAATACAATCCACCAACTGGACCTTATAGACATCTACAGAGCACTTCACCCAACAACAGCACAATATACATTTTTTTTCAGTGCACATGGAACATTTTCCATGATAGACCATATGTTAGGCCATAAACCAAGCCTGAATAAATTTAAAAACATTGAAATACTGTAAGCCATCTCCTCAGATCATAATGCTATCAAATTAGAAATCCACAATAGAATGATCGATGGAAAAAGAGTAAACATGTGGAAACTGAGCAACACCCTCCTTAAGAAGGACTGAGTAAGAGAAGAAATAAAAAATTGAAATTCAAAAATTTCTTCAATCAAATGAGAATGAAAAGACAACATACAAAAATCTTAGGGACACAGCAAAAGCAGTGATCAGAGGCCAATGTATAGCAATAAATGTACACATCAAAAAAGAAGAAAAAGACAAAATCAACACTTTAAACCAACATCTCCAACAATTAGAGAAAGAACAGCAAGAAAAGCCTACAGCCT
>NW_006921733.1:5573811-5589955 GCF_000298275.1 Orycteropus afer afer
ATTTCTAGAAACACACCACTTACCTAAACTAACACAGACTGATGTGGAAAAGTTGAACAGATCCATAATGAAAGAAGAAATTGAACATGTCAACAAAAAAATTACCAACAAAAACAAGTCTTGGCCCAGACTGTTTCACTGGAAGATTCTACCAATCATTCAGAGAAGAACTGACATGATACCTACTCAAACTATTCCAAAGCATAGAAAAGGATGGAATTCCCTCTAACTCGTTTTACGAAGCAAGCATAATGTTGATACCAAAACCAGGCAGAGATATCACTCAAAAGAAAAACTACAGACCAATATCCCTCATGAATGTAGTTGCAAAAATCTTAAATTAAATCCTAGCCAATAGACTCCAACAACATATCAAGAAAATCATTCATTATGACCAAGTGGGGTTCATATCAGGTATGCAAGAATGGCTCCACATTAGAAAAACAATCAATGCTATCCACCACATAAATAAAACAAAGGAGAAGAAACACATGATCATATCAATTGATGCAGAAAAGATATTTGATAAAATCCAACATCAACACTCATTCCTTATCAAAACTCTCAGCAAAATAGGAATACAAGGGACATTCCTCAACATAATAAAGGGCATCTATGCAAAACTAACAGCCAACATTATTCTTAATGGAGAGAGACTGAAATCATTAGTCTTGAGAACAGAAACCAGACAAGGATGCCTGCTATCACCACTTCTATTCAACATTGTACTGGAAGTCCTAGCCAGGGCCATAAGGCAAGAAAGGGAAATCAAATGCATCCAAATTGGTAAGGAAGAAGTCCAGCTATCCATATTTGCTGGTGATATGATCCTATACCTAGAAAACCCAAGAGACTCAGCCAAAAATCTACTGGAACTAATTGAGAGATTTAGCATCATGGCAGGATAAAAGATAAACATCCAAAAATCAGTTGGATTCCTCTAGACCAACCATAAGAGAACTATGTAAATGGAAGAACCTCCCGTGCTCGTGGATAGGAAGACTGAATACTGTGATAATGTCAATTCTACCCAAAGCAATTTATATATTAAATGCAATCACAATCCAGATCTCATCAACATATTTTAAGGATATGGAAAAACTTATCACTAATTTTATATGGAAAGGAAACAGACCTTGGATAAGCAAAGCACTATTGAACAAGAAGAAAAATGTAGAAGGTCTCACACTGCTAGATCTCAAAACCTACTATATAGTCACAGTAGTCAAGACACACTGGTATTGGTATAATGACAGACACTTAGACCAATGGAATAGAATTGAGAACCCAGAAATAGATCCATTGACCTATGCTCAGCTGCTCTTTGACAAAGGGCCGAAATCCATTAAATGGGGAAAGGAATGTTTGTTTAATGAATGGTGCTGGCAAAACTGAATATTCATTTGCAGAAAAATGAAATAAGATCTGAACCTCACACCATACACAAAAACTAACTCCAGATGGATCAAAGACTTAAATGTGAAACCTAAAACTATAGAGCTCCCCAATGAAACACTAGGGGCAAATTTAGGGGCCCTAATATATGGTATAAATAGACTATCAAGCATAACCCACAATACAAAAACAGCAGAATAGAACCTTGATGAATGGGACCTTCTAAAAATTAAATTTTTATGTGCTTCCAAAGATTTCTCCAAAGGAGTCAAAAGGGAACCTACAAATTGGGAAAACATATTTGGCAATAACATATCTGACAAGGAACTTATCTCTAGAATTTATAGAACACTCCAACACCTCAATAACAAAAAGACAAATAATCCAATTAAAAATGGACAGAAGACATGAATGTACACTTCACTAAGGAAGATAATCAGGTGACCAAGAAACATATGAAGAAATGCTCACAATCATTAGTTTTTAGAGAGATGTAAATCAAAACAACAATGAGATACCATGTTGCACCAGCACTAGTAGCAAAGTTCAACAAGACAGAAAATAAATGCTGGTGATGATGTGGAGAGATTGGGACTCTCATACACTGGTGGTGGGACTGTAAAATGTTACAACTATTGTGGAAAGCAGTATGGAGATTTCTTCAAACGTTGGAATAAGAAATACCATTTGACCCACCCATTCCATTATTAGGTATATATCCTAAAGAAGTAAGAGTCATGACAAGAACAGACATATGCACACCCATGTTCATCTCAGCACTATTTACAATTACCAAAAGATAGAAACAACTTAGTTGTCCATCAACTGAGGAATGGATACCAAACTTTGGTACATGCACACAGTGGAATACTATGCAACCCTAAAGAATAACGTAGAATCTGCAAAACACTGCATAACATGGATGAACTTGGAGGATATTATGCTGAGTGAAATAAGTCAATCACAGAAGGACAAATAATGTATTAGTCCGTTATTGTAAAAGTCAAGGAAAGGTTTATTTATGGAAGGAATTTTTCTTTGTTGGTTACCAGGGGTGTGTGTGGGGGTTAGGGAACACTGTTAAATAGATAGAGATAAGTATTGATTTGGGTGAAGAGGAGGGCAATGTACCAAATGTGAGCAATCAACATGGTGGCATTTAGGATGAGGAAGACACAGAGAGGTATATGGGAGGTACAGACAACAAAGATGAATCCTTTTGCACATATAGTACTGTGTTTTCAGTGAAGGCAAACATGGGTATACAGGTGGATAGATGGGTGGACAGGCTGAAATATTAGGTATGTCTATGAAGTGGGGAGTGTACCCAAGACCATGAATAGGGTTGGCAGACAATTGTCCTATAAGTGTATTTTTTTATCTGAATTTCCAGGTGTTTAGTAGAGCTGACAATGGACAAAGTTGTAGTCACTTGCTAGTTATAGCCAGCTACCCAGAGGGACTGAGTAGTTTAACCTCTGGTCTCAGAACCACAGTCACCAGGGCCATCACGGTCAATTGGCAAAACATACTACATAAAACATTGTTCCACCTCCTACTATGGCAAGGAACTACTGGGATATTAAATGCTTGCAAGTAGGCATTGAGAGGCAATTATGAGTCTACCCTCATCCAGAGCAAAGAAGAATGAAGAAAGCCAAAGATTCATGGAAAGAATTAGTCCTAGCAATCTTCAAGCCTTTACGACTATGAGACCAGAAGAGCTAGATGGTCCCCAGCTACCACTGTCAAATACTCGGAGGGGGGGTCTATGTAGGAGATCCTGGATATAGAGGGAGAATAGTGTATTACAAAACTCAAAATCATTTTTTGGGGGAAAAAAAAAAGTGTGTGTGTGGGGGGGAAGCTTTGCTGGTGTGATAGATCCTGGTGGGACCACTGAGACTATGGCCCCTAGCTGCCCTTCAGGTCTGGAACTGAACCCATGCCTGTGACTTCCAGCCAAACAAAAGACAGGCATATAAGTTGAACATTTACCTGAGGGAGGTACACTCCTTGGAGAGAACAATCATGGGAAAAAGAAGGGCTGCTTATGCACTGGGAGACAGCTCAGGGGGCAGGAGTGCATGGAGGGATGGACACAGGGAAGAGGTAACTATCAGGAGGAAGTGGGAGGGGAGCTGTTGCATTGTGGTAAATTTTGGTCAATGTCATGAGACAAAGTTTATGTGAACTGCTGTATGGAAAGTGAATGTGCTCTGTAAATTTTCACCCAAATCACACACACACAAAAAAAAAAAACCTTCAAGGTACTATAAAAAAAAAAAAATTTAATTTTAAAAAAAAAAAAAAAAAAAGACAGGAAAAAAAGAAAAAAATAGATGTCAAAAGTGATGCAACTTGTTCTTGAATGGAGAATAGCTTAAGCAAATGGAAGAAATGATAAAAGAAAAAAGCTGAACAGAAGATTTCAAAGCACAACTCTAGAAGACAAAGTCAATTATTATAATAAAATGTTCAAAGACCTGGAGTTAGAAAACCAAAATGGAAGAACACACTCAGCATTTCTCAAGCTGAAACGACTGAAGAAAAAAAATCAAGCCTTGAGGTGCAATATTGAAAGATTCTATGGGCAAATTATTGAATGCTACAGGAAGCATTGAAAGAAGATTGAAGGAATGCACAGAGTCACTGTAAAAAAAAAGAATTGGTCAGTGTTCATCTATTTCAGGAGATGATATGTAATCAAGAACCAGAGATATTGAAAGAAGAAATGAAAGTTGCACTGAAGGAATTGGTAAGAACCAAAGTTCCAGGAATTGATGGAATACCTAGTGATAAGCTTCAATAAATGGATGTCACATTGGAGGCACTTATTCTTCTATGCCAGTAATTATCTAACAGAAATTATCTAACAATATCATGAATATCACAAGCAAGTAAAATTTTGCTGAAGATAATTTAAAAATGGTTGCAGCAGTATATGGACAGGGAACTTCCAGAAATACAAGCAGGATTCAGAAGAGGACATGGAATGAGGGATATCATTGCTGATGTCAGATAGATCTTGGCTGAAAGCAATAAATACCAGAAAGATGTGTATTTGTGTTTTATTGAACATGCAAAAGCATTCAAATGTGTGGATCATAACAAATAATGGATAACACTGAGAAGAATTGGAATTACAGAACCTTTAATTGTGCTCTTGAAATGCCTGCACATAGACCGAAAGGCTAAGTTTGAACATAACAAGGGAAGACTGCATGGTTTAAAATCATCAAGCATGTGCATCAGGGTTTCCTTTCACCTTACTTATTCAATCTGTATGCTAAACAAATAACCTGAGAAACTGGACTATAGGAAGAGGAAGCCGCCATTAGTGTTGGAGGAAGATTCATTAATAACTTGTGATATGCAGATGGCACAACCTTCCTTGCTAAAAGTGAAGATGACTTCAAGGACTTACTGACAAAAAATAAAGACTACATTCTGCAGTATGGATTATACCTCAACATAAAGAAAAGGAAAATCCTTACAACTAGACCAATAAGCAGCATCATGATAAATGGAGAAAAGATTGAAGTTGTCAAATATTTCATGTTACTTTAACAACAACAACTATGGGAACAGCAGTTGAGAAATCAGATATCATGGTGCACTGGGCAATTCTGCTGCAAAAGATCTTTTTAAAGTGCTGAAGAGCAAAGGTATCTCTTTGAAGACTTCGAAGACTAACTCAAGCCATGGTATTTTCAATTGTCTGATATGCATGTGAAAGCTGGACAATGAATAAGGAAGACCAAGGAACAATTGATGCTTTTGAGTTGTCCTGTTTTGAAAGAATACTGAAAGTACCATGGACTGCAAGAAGAACAAACAAATCTGTCCTGGATGAAGTGCAGCCAGAATGCTCCTTGAAACGAGAATGGCCAGACCTTGTCTCACCTGCTTTGGTCATGTTGTTGAAGGGACCATTCCCTGGAGAAGGATATAATACTTGGTAAAGTGGAGAGTCAGAGAAAAAGGAGAAGACCCTCAAACACATGGATTGAGACGACTACAATGATGGCTTCAAGTATAGGAAAGAATGTGAGGATGGCACATGACCAGGCAGTGTTTTGTTCTTTTGTACATAGAATCACTATGAGAAGGAGCTACCTCAATAGCACCTAACAAAAACAACAACAATAGGACATTTGAACAGCACCAAACATCTAAACATAATTATGTTCAAAGACTTGTAAACAGCAAATGAAACAGTGTCTATGAGGTAAAGATACATTTAAAATAAATGGAAATCAGTTTTCAGTAGAGAATTATAAAAAGGGATCACATGAAGATGTAAAAACTCAAAAAAAAAAAAAAAAAAAAACGACAGAAGACAGAGACAGTGAAGTCAAGGACAGGGCAGTAGAAATTATCCCATCTGAAAAACAGACAGAAAAAAAAAAAGATTGAAAAAGATAACCAGAGCCCCAGAGACCTGTAGGACAATATTGAGTGACAAATTCATTTAACACTTGAATCACTAGAGTTGCAGGAGATTAAAAAAAAAAAAAAAAAAGGTGAAAAAATATTGTCTCTAGTTAAAAATTTCATGAAAATGGTGATTCATAAATTTATGGATTCAAAAAGTACAGTGACCTCCAAAAGGGACAAACTTAAAGAAAACTTTACCCAAACACATAATAATCAAACTTCCCAAAAGCAAAAATAAGAAAAAAATATGTAAACAAGAAAAAAGAATTGCATAAGAGAAACAATGATTCATATGACTATAGATGTCTCAGAAAACATGGAGGTCAGGAAATAGTGAAACATGATATTTCATGTGTTGAAAGAAAAAAACTCAATCCAGAATTTTATACCCAACAAAAATATCTCTCAGGAATGAAAGAAAAGTACACACTCAAATGAAGGCACTAAAATAAATTTTCACAAGCAGGATCTTTAAAGGGAAATTTAAACAGAATATTTCAAGCTTAAGGGAAATGATACCAGCAGGAAACTTGCAACCTAAGGAATGAGGGAAAAGCTTCAGAAATGGTAAATAGGATAAATATAAAAGACTACTTTTCTTTTTTAAAATTTAAAAAAAAATATGCATTACTCTTTAAAGAAAAACTTGCAACATTTTATGGCAGTGTGTTGTATGTGCATTGTACTATATACAATAGGACTATTATAACATAAGGAGCAGGATGATAAACTGACCTGCATGATTGTAAACTTCCTTTTTTTAATTGATGTAAAAAAAATATTAAGACTAAGTAAACTGAAAGTTTATGTGTGCATGTCATCATTCCTAGAACATCCATTAAAAACTCAAAATACATTGTTGTTGTTGTTGTTATGTGCTGTTGAGTCAGACCCAACTCATAGTGACCCCTACCTGGGCTTCCAAGGCAGTATCACTACAGAAGTAGATTGCCCAACCTTCCTTCTGAGGAGTGGCTCGTGGGTTTGAACCGCCAGCCTTCTGGTTAGCAGTCAAGTGCCTTAGGCACTAAGATACCAGAGCTCCAAAATACATATAACCAAAAATTGGTAAAGCAAACAGAATACTAAAAAATATTGTGATAATCCATAGTAAGGCATTAAGGTTGGAATGGTAGAACAAAACCCAGAGGGGACAAAGAGGAAATAAATGAAAAATAGTAGAATAACATTTACTCATACCAATAATTAGATTTAGTGTAAATAATTGATACATATTTAATAAAAAAAGAAATAAAAGAATAATTTTTTAAAAAAATATGGCCCAATTTTATTTCTTATAAAGAAATCCTTATAACCATTTTTATAAGTAGAGCTAAGTAAAGGATGGGAAAAGATAAACAATGATAAAATCTTTTTTTAAAAAATATCAGAGTTGACATATTAATTCAGACAATGTTGACTTAAAAATAAAGATTGTTACCAGGAATAAAATTTTATTTTAAAAGATAAAAGGGCAAATTCACAAAGAAGGAATAAAAACTCACTCATGTATGTACCCAACAAAACATCTTCAAATTACATGAACTAAAAACTGACAGAAATGAAAAGAGATACAAATAACAATTATAGTTGGAGAATTAAGCATCCTCCTCTCAAAAATTGATGGAACAAATAGAAAGAAAATCAATACGGATGCAAAATACCTGAACATTCCCAACCAATTGATCTTTTTGATATTTATAGAATACTCAACCAAGTAATAGCAGAATACCCATTATTTTCAAGTTCACAACTAGACATATCCTGAGCAAAACAATGTTAGCAAATTTTTAAAAAGTAAGGTCATGCAAAATACGTTTTCAGACCATAATGAAATTAAAACAGAAACCAATAACAGAATGATACCTGGAAAAATCTCTAAATATTTTCCAAGTAAACAAAACACTTCTAAATAACACATGGGTCAAAGAGAAAGTCAGAAGAGATATCTTAAATGCATTGAATTCAATGAAAAATTAATTACAATATGTCAAAATATAAGGAATACTGCCAAAGCAGTGACTAAAAAACTCAGAAAACAAAGAATGTTGCCATTGAATCAATTTTGACTCATAGAGACCATGGAACAGAGTAGAACTCCCCCCGAAAGGGTTTCCAAGTGTGTAATCTATATGGACAAGGAGCTCTGGTGGCGTAGTTGGTAAGACATTTGGTTGCTAACCAGAAGGTTGACAGTCTAAACTCACCAGCTGCTTTGAGGGAGGAAGATAGTGCAATCTTTTTCTGTAAAGATTTAGCCTTAAAACCCAATGGGGTCACTTGGAGTCTGAATTGACTGCATGACAGTGGATTTGGTTTGCTTTTAAATCTTTATGGAAATAGACTGCAATATCTTTTTCTTTTTCTTGCAGTGACTACAGGGAAGTTTATAGCATTAATAGTCTATATTAGAGAAAAATAAAACTCTCAGTTCAATGATACAAGCTTCCAATTAAAAAACAAAACAAAACAAAAATGAGAGAAAAACTAATGAATCCAGTTCTAGTAGGATTCAATAAAATTAAGTACAACAAATCAGTTAAAATCAATTAAACCAGAAATTAGATCCCTAAAAGATCAATAAAATTGACAAACCTATAGCCAGACTGACAAAAAAAAAAAAAAAAAAGAGAGAGAGGATATAAATTATCAATATTAGAATATTAGAAATGAAAAAGGAGAAATGACTACAGACTATAAATATTTTTATATTTATATTTTAAAAAATGTCAGAGTTGACATATTAATTCAGACAATGTTGACTTAAAAATAAAGATTGTTACCAGGAATAAAATTTTATTTTAAAAGATAAAAGGGCAAATTCACAAAGAAGGAATAAAAACTCACTCATGTATGTACCCAACAAAACATCTTCAAATTACATGAACTAAAAACTGACAGAAATGAAAAGAGATACAAATAACAATTATAATTATGTCCATCAATTTGACAATTTGGATTTTATAAATGGGGTAATTCCTTAAAAGACAAAATTGTCTAAAGCTTACTCAAGAAGGAAAAGGTAACTTGAAAAGGCCCCTATATCTCCTCAAGAAATAAAATTTATAGTTAAAAACTTTTCAACAAAAAATCTCCAAGCCCAGATGAATTCACAAGTCAATTTTATCAAATTTTAAAGAAAAAGTAATGTCAATTCTGCTACAAACTGTTCCAGAAAAAAGAAAATGAGAGGACACTTCAGAATTTATCTTATAATGCCAACATAACCTTTGAAAGCACAATCACATTAATACTTTTCAAGAAAATAAATATACAGAACAATATCCCTTATGAACATGTTGTTGTTAGGTGCCATGGAATTGGCTCTGACTCACAGCAGCCCTATGTACAACAAAACAAAACATTACCCAGTTATGTGCCACCCTCACAATCCTTGCTATACCTGAACCCATTCCTTCTTCTTCTTCTTCACCCACCCTTCACTTTACCAAGCATGATATCCTTCTCCAAGGAATGGTCACTTCTGACAACATGACCAAAGTAAGTGAGACCATTCTCATTTCCAGGGACCCATTCTGGCTGCATTTCTTCCAGGACAGATTTATTCATTTTTTTCAGCAGTCCATTGTACTTTCAGTATTCTTCATCAACACCACAACTCAAAAGCATCAATTCTTCTTCAGTCTTCTTTGTTCATTGTCCAACTTTCCCATGCATGATTGAAAATATCATGGCTTGGGTTAGATGCACCTTACACTTCAAGGAGACATCTTTGCTCTTCAGCACTTTAAAGAGGTCTTTTGCAGCAGATTTTCCCAGTGCAATATATTATCTGATGTCCTCAGTGCTGCGTCCATTGGTGCTGATTGTGGAACAAAGTAATATGAAATCTTTAACAACTTCAATCAGTCAAAATCCATCTGAGATCAGCAATAATATCCCTCATTCCATGTCCTTTTCTGAATCCAGCCTGCAATTCTGGAATTTCTCTGTTAATATACTCCTGTAACTCTTTTTGAATTATCTTCAGTAAGATTTTACTTGTGTGTGATATTAATGATATTGTCAGATAATTTCCGCATTCTGTGGGATCACCTTTCTTTGGAAGGGTCCAATATGGATCTTTTCCAGTCAGTTGGCCAGGTAGCAGTCTTCCAAATTTCTTGGAATGGACAAGTGAGTGCCTCCAATATGGCTTTCATCTGCTGAAACATCTCAATAGCTATTCCATCAATTCCTGGAGGTGTGTTCTTCACCAATTCCTTCAGTGCAACTTGGACTTCTTCCTTCAATACCATTGGTTCTTGATCATCTGGCACCTCCTGAAATGGATGAACATAAACCAATTCTTTTGAAACATAAACATAGCTGCTAAAATAGTTACCAAAATATTAGCAAATCAAAGCCAGCAATTTATCAAACCAATAAATATACCAGGGTTTATAGAAGGAATGTGAGGCTGGTTTATCATTCAAAACATAATTCATCAAGTCAGTTGATAAAATAATAAAACATGATAAGTTTTATGGATGAGGGGGAAAAAAAAGAATTTGGCCAAATCAAACATCTATTCATGAAGTAATACTCAGCAAACTTGGAATGGAGAGGTCTTGCTCAACTTGATACATCTATAAAAACCTGTAGATAGGAAAGTAGTAATGGTGAAGGACTGCATGCTTTCTCCCTTAGCCAAAAAGGGTAATTATACCTGTTCCACCATTTTCACAGAGGATCTAGCCAGTGTAATGAGCTAAGAAGAAGGAAGAAAGGCATGCGGATTAGAAAGAAGAAATAAAAGTGCCACTTTCCACAGATGACATGGGAAAGAAAAGTAGAAAATCCCAAAGACTCAATGAAAAGGACATTAGAACTAATAAATTAATTTAGCACTGCCACAGGATACAAGGCGATATACAAAATCAATTATATTTCTACACAATGCTGTAGACAATTGGAAATTGAAATTTTAAAAAGAATCACTATCCCACCAAAAAACATGAAATAGTTATGTATCTAACAAAGTATATGCAGGATATGTATTCTGAAAACTATAAAACTCATCTAATTAATTAATTAAAATCAAAGGATTGATAAATAAATGAAGATATTCCAGATCTATGTATCAGAAGTTGTCAAATCTCTGAAAAATAGTCTACAGATTCAATGCAATGTATATCAGTATCACAAAAGGAGTTTTGTTGACATCCAAGAAATGAACTTGAAATTTATATGGAAACAAAGGAACAAAATTGCAAAAATAATTTTGAATAATAATAATATTGCTAAAGGGCTTTCACTATCTGATTTAGACTTACTGAAATGCCACACGAATCAAGAAAGTATTATATTGGTGAAAAGCTAGACATGAATTAAAAAAATTAATAGAGTCCAGGAATATATATGTATGTGTATGTGATTTTGTGTATATTTAATTTATTTCTCACAGAAGTGTAAAAGCTAGACTTTACAAAATATGATGATGGAACATCTGGGGATCTATATGCAAAAAAGAAAAACCTTGACTGTACCTTACATCTTGTATTAAAATTATGTTTCATAGACACAAAAGTAAAATATGTATCTAAGAAACTTGAATCTCAACATGTATGAACAGTTTAATGGAAATCAATGTGCTCTTTGACTTTTACTGAAATCACAATAAATTAAAACAATAATTTTTAAAAAAGAAGAAACCATAGGAGGAAACATTTGTGACTTTGGGTTAGGCAAAGACTTCTGAGATTCAATACCTTAAAATTGATATTGGAGTTAATAAAAATTTAAAATTTCTGCTCTTCAAAAGTTACCCTTAAGAGAATGAAAATGGAAGCCACACACAGGTAGATAATCTTTGCAATACACATATGACAAAGGACTTATATCAAGAATATATAAATAGCTATCAAAGCTCACTAAGTAAATAAACAACTGAATAATAAATGGGCAAAGGATTTGAACAGACACTACCAAAGAAGATAAATGAATGAGTTAATATTCTTAGTCTTAGGGAAATACAAATTAAACCACAATGAAATACTACTTTGTGGTTAGTTCCTTCTAGTTGATTCCAACTCATGATGATCCCATATGTACAGAGTAGAAGTGCTTCATAGAGTTTTCAAAGTTGTGACCTTTTGGAAGCAGATCACCAAGACTGTCTTCCAAAACACCACCATTTGCATCATCTATGGATTCCTGAATATCACTGTGTACTTAGTAAAATGGCTAAAATGATGCAAAACAGAAACAAAAAATTGACAATATTAAGTACTAGCAAAGATGTTGAGCATGTACAACTCTTACACATTGCTGATGAAAATGTAAAATTGTACCAACATTTCAGAAAATGGCTTGTGAGTTTCTCATAAAGGCAAACATATACTCATATTAAGACATAACAAACTTTCTCTTCAATACTCACTAAAATAAATGAAAATTGGTGTTCTCAAAAAAAAAAAAAAATCCACAAATATTTTTGCAGCTTTATTCCTAACTGCTAAAAGCTAAAAACAACCCAAATGAAGGCTAAGACAATGGTAGTACATCCATGCAATGGAATATTGTCCAGCAACAAAAAAGGAAAGATTTACTGTTGTGTGCAACAATATGAATGAATTTCAAATTCACAGTACTGAGAAAAATTATCCAGATTTAAAAGCCTATGTATGGTATATTTCACTTATATGATGTTTTGGAGAAGTCAAAATTATAACACAAAAGATATTAGTAATTGTTAATGGTCTGTGATTGAGGAAGTTGACCACAAAGAGGCAGTATTGAGGAAAATTTTCAGGAGTAGTGAGATTTATCTGTGTCCTAATTGTTATAGTGGTTACACTACTTTATGTGTCCATAAAACTGATAGAAGTATACTCCAAAAACAATAAATTTTACTATATGAAAAAAAAGTCAATAAATAAAAAATAAAATAAAATAAATATTTTCATGTATTATATTGGAAACAATATTAAAGTTTGAAAAATCAATATTGGGAAAGGATTAAAATAGACACTTTGCCAAAGGGGCAAGGAGGCCATATCTCCTGACCTCCTCTAAGCTCACCAGAGAAAGACAGAATCACTATCAGTAACCCAAGGCCTATTCCTGCGAGGCCAGACATGTTGCCTCCCTCCAGCCCTTTCTCCAAGCATTCACCCCAAAGCACCTACCACCTTTCTCCTGGGTCCAATAATTCACTGCAGTGGCCACACAGAACTCACAGATTACGGGGTTTATTAGGGAAGCACCAGGCAGCAATTCAAGTTCAGGAAAAATGCTCAGGCTCTCTCCCAGCCCACAGTCTCTCTCCTAACAGTCTCTTGCAGTTTCTCTCCCAACAGTGAGTGTCCCTCGGTGTCTCACTCAGCAATGCGTGTCTCTTGTGTCTCTTTCCCAGCAGTGTGTGTCTCTCTCAGGAGCACATGTCTCTTTCAGCAGCACAGCTTCTTCAGCCAGCAGTCAGAGAGAGTTCTGCCTCTAGGAGGCCTCCTTTTGAGCCTGGCAGAGTGGCCAAAACAACCAATCATAACATCAGAATTCTAAACACCTGAGAGAGCGCAGGAACATCCCAGAACTTTGTTTAGTGCCACTCCCAACAGAAATACCCCAGCTGGATAACATTTACAATCAGGATCTCCTCAGTTGTTCATGACAAATTCCACCTCAGACTTTACAAAGACTTATGGGTAGAAAAGCCATATCAGGTAATTTACCATACTGCACACTTTCATAGATTGTAGGTAGGAGAGGAATTTTTGCAATACTTTTGGAGGACAATTTTTCACAAACTTCTGAAAATTTAATGAACACATTCTTGTTGTTGTTAGATGCCCTTGGGTTGTCTCCAACTCATAGCGACCTTATGCACAACAGAACAAAACACAGCATGATTCTGTGCCAGACTCATGATTCTTGCTATACCTGAGCCCATCATTGCAGCTGCTGTATCCGTCCATTGTGTTGAGGGTCTTCCACTTTTTCATTGACCCTCCACTTTACCAAGCATGATAACCTTCTCCAGGGAATTGTTCCTCCTAACAACATGACCAAAGTAGGTGAGATGAAGTCTGGCCATTATTGCTTCCAAGGAGCATTCTAGCTGCACTTTTTCCAGGACAGATTTGTTAGTTCTTTTAGCAGTCTATAGTACTTCCAATATTCTTTGCCAACACCACAACTCAAAAGTATCAACTCTTCTTCAGTCTTCCTTATTCATTTTCTAGCTCTCCCATGCATAAGAGGTGATTGAAAACAGCATGGCTTGGGATAGGTATACCTCAGTTTTCAAGGAGACATCTTTGCTCTTCAGAACCTGAAAGGGGTCTTTTGCAGCAGATTTGCCAATGCAATACATCATCTGATGTCTTGACTACTGCTTCCATTGGTGTTGATTGTAGAACCAAGTAATATGAAGTTGTTGACAACTTCAATCTTTTCTCCATTTATCGTGATCCTACTTATTGGTTCAGTTGTGAGGATTTTGGTTTTCTTTATATTGAAATGTAATCCATAGTATAGACTGCAGACTTTAATCTTCATAAGCAAATGCATCAAATATTTTCAGCAAGCAAAGTTGTGTCTTCTGCGTATAGATTGTTAATGAGTTTTCCTCAAATCCTGATGCCAAGTTCTTCCACATATAATCCAGCTTCCCAGATTATTTGCTCAGCATACAGATTGAATAAGTATGGGGAAAGGATACAACCCTGCTGCACTCCCTTCTTGATTTTAAAACATGCAGTATCTCTTTGTTCTGTTTGAATGACTGCCTCCTAGTCTATGTACAGGTTCTTCATGAGTACAATTAAGTGTTCTGGAATTCCTATTCTTCTCAATGTTATCCATAATTTGTTATGATCCACACAATCAAATGCTTTTGCATAGTCAATAAAACATAAATAAACATCTTTCTGGTATTCTGTGCTTTCAGCCAAGATCCATCTTACAACAGCAATGATACCCATCATTCCATGAATCATCTTCTAAATCCAGCTGGCATTTCTGGAAGTTCTCTGCCAATATACTACTGCAATCATTTTTTGATTATCTTCAGTAAGATTTTACTTGCATGTGATATTAATGATATTGTTTGATAATTTACACATTCTGTGGAATCACTTTTCTTTGAAATGGGTACAAATATGGATCTCTTCCAGTCAGTTGGCCATGTAGCTGTCTTCCAAATCTCTTGGCATAGCTGAATGAATGCCTCCAGCATGGCATCCATTTGTTGAAACATCTCAGTGGGTATTCCATCAATTCCTGGAGCCTTGTTCTTCACCATTTCCTTCAGCGCAACCTCAACTTCTTTTCTTCAATACCATTGGCAAAAGGCAATGAAGAAATTCAATATCTTCAGCCAAAACAAGGCCAGGAGCTGATTGTGGAACAGACCATCAACGGCTTGTATGTAAGTTCAAGTTGAAGTTGAAGACAATTAAAACAAGTGCATGAGAGCCAAACTATAAGCTTGATAATATCCCTCCTGAATTTAGACACCATCTAAAGAACAGATTTGTTACATTGAACTCCAATGACTGAAAACCAGAGGAATTGTGGGATGACATCAAGAACATCATCCACAAAGAAAGCAAGAGGTCATTGAAAAGAAAGAAAAGACAAAAATGGATGTCAGAAGAGACTCTGAAATTTGCTCTTGAGCTGAGAGTAGCTGGAGTAAATGGAAGACATGACAAGATAAAAGATCTGAACAGAAGATTTCAAAGAGCATCTCAAGAAGACAAAGTCAATTATTATAATGAAATGTACAAAGACCTTGAGTTAGAAAGCCAAAATGGAAGAATACGCGCAGCATTTCTCAAACTGAAAGAACTGAAAAAAAAAAAAAAATCAAGCCTCGAATATCAATACTGAAAGATTCTAGGGGGAAAATATTGAATGATGCAGGAAACATCAAAAGAAGATGGAAGGAATACACTGAGTCAATGTACCAAAAAGAACTCGTTGATGTTCATCCATTTCTGGAGGTGGCATATGATCAAGAACACACTGTGAAACACAATAATTCTTCTTCTGGGGATTACTTCATTTCCATACATCTAAGTAAAGATATAGAGTCTCTGGTTTGAACAAGTGGTTAAGTACTCAGCTACTAGCCAAAACATTGGGCATTCAAATCCTCAGGAGACATGCCTGGCAATCTGCCTAAGAAAGGCCACTATGGAGCAGATCTACAGTGCACATAAGGGGTTGCAATGGGTCAGAATCAACTTAATGACAAATAATAACAGCAACAAACAACAAGGTACAAGGATGCCCATTTAAAATCTCTATACTCACTGCCATGGAAGAGTTGGATCTGACTCATAGTGACCCTTTCTTGGGTTTC
>NW_006921733.1:5590055-5599359 GCF_000298275.1 Orycteropus afer afer
GTATATATAATGTATATATGTGTGTGTGTGTATATATATATGTATATATATGAATATGTATACATATGCATTTATATGTGTGTGTATATATATATGCATGTATGTATGTATATATGTATATAGATATAAAAAATATATATAAATATAATAACCAAAACCAAACTCACTGCCATCAAGTCAGATCCGACTCATATCAACCCCTTTTCAGGTTTCCAAGGCTGTATCACTACAGAAGTAGATTGCCTCCTCCCTTCTGAGGAGTGGCTGGTGGATTTGAACCACCAGCCTTCTGGTTAGCAGTCAAATGCCTTAGGCACCATGTCACTAGAGCTCCTGTGTGTGTGCGTGTGTGTGTGTGTGTGTGTATATATATATATATATATAAATGCTTTTTGTTCATGAAAATGTGTAAAGATTATAGACAGATATGCCTGAAAAATAGAACAGGTAGAACAGGAAGGTGGGGGTGGGAAAAGACATTTACTTTTAATTTATACTCTGCGCTAATGTGCAATTTCTTTTACATTTTTACCATATGTTTGTATTAATTCTATAATTAAAAACCTAAACAACTGTGTTGGACACAAATTAATATGCATGGGAACAAGGAGGGTGACCTGTCACCATTTGGCAACTGAAAGATTGCGAATTCTAATTTAAGACTCATTTTGGAGAGTTGTAGTCCAGCAAATTGCATTGTGCCATCTGTTTTTGGTTCCCTGTCAAATGAAATGTAGTGCCTAAAATAGTGTTTCAGTTTAATAAGTGTAATTTCATCACTTAAAGCTGTGTTCTTTCTGTCACTGTGTCAGAGCAATATAGTCCCTTTCCCAGTATTCTGCAAGCCCACATTCTTCACAATGGGTATTATAATGTCATACTTTATTATCAACTCTACTTCAGCTACTTATAACTTTTTGAAGAAAAAAAAAACTGCTGTATATTCTCTGCTCTGCATTTATCTGGATACTGTACCCACTGAAGCATGCTCAAGCAAGATCACTAACAGTGTACACTCTCCATGCTCTGCATGCCTACCCCATCAACCCAGTCAGGGCCTCATGAGTTGCTGCCTCGACTATAACAATAGAGTTAAGACTGGTCTTCAAAAGTTCAGTACTCCAACATATCCCTCAAATGTATATTCCATACAGCACCCAAAAGGAGCTTTCCAAAATATGATGATATATCCATGGACTCCTGCGTAAACTTCTTCAGTGCCTTTCCTTTGCCAACTAGGTAGGTATTGGTTCCTTAGGATGTCTTGGTCACTGTATTCCCCATAGTCATTACTCATCATTGCATGCCATGTAAATTTTTCGATTGCCACAAAGAACCTCTCTGGCACAGCATACCCTAGGACATATTTCTCATCCTCCCTTATACCTCCCACACCAACTCCTATTGTTCTTCCCTAGAATGCATTCTTGGTCTAGCTGTATGAGCTGAGAGACACTCCTAGTGATCCATTTACTACCCTGTGCTTTCATCTATCATGAGCTAACATGGGTATGCCTGCGTTATCTGTGTATGTGCCTGATCTTCCAATTAACCTGTAAGCTCTATTGGAAGAGACCCACTCCGCTTCATCTTTCTGTCGTTAGCAAAAGCACAGCTCCTGGAACAGAGTCAACATTCTAAAGATCTCTGCTTAATAAGATGAACTTCAATGGACTACTTCAGAGGGAGGTAACTGGACACCTTCTTTAGATTAATGTTCAGTGGCCCAGCAGTCATTGAGATGGTGGTTGTATGAATCACATTTCAATCTATAGAAACTCAGGTAGCCATTGATTCATTGAAACACTTTCACCTACATTTCACTTTAAAAAAAAAGGAAATTAAAACAATCTGGAGTTTGGTTCAAAGATTTGTTTTGTCAAAAGATATTTGCATATAACAAAGGAGAAAAAAAAAAAGAAAAAGAAAAGACACTTGCAAAAGCTGATTAAGTACAACCAAACACTTCATGGGGTTTGTTTTCTGGTTTTGAGATTTAGCGGCAGCATAATTTCATGGGCTATCCCAGTAAATTGGTCTAATATTGTTTTTAGTACTTTGTTTCTACCTACTAATTTACTGTGTAGTTCCTGGGGTGTGAGAAGCCATCCAACGTACAACAATTGGTCTCTATTCAACTGGAGTAGTAGAAGAAGAAGAAGAGGCAAGAAAACAAGGAAGAAAATGAATTTATATCTAATTTCTTCCTTGGACTGCCTCCTTTGCCATGAAACCAAAATAACTAGATGGTGGCCAGCTACTATTACTGAATATTTTGATCAAAGATTCTATTGAAGAATCCTTATCAAACAGGGAGAAATGAGAAACATGTTACAAAATCCTCATAGAATCTAGACTTTCTAGAGCCACAGGAGTCTGCATGGCCCTCTGAAACTCTGTTCTGTGATAAATGTTAAGCCTTAAGCAGAAACTATTCCTTGGAACCATCTTTACATGAAACAATAATTTAGATTAATTAGTACAGAATATTTGCCATGAGCATTGTACTCTTTTGAAGAATTTCATATATAGTATCAAATTATATGTGTAGAAATTATTGAATTAATGTATCCTTTGCTGTACATTTTTCAATATTAAAAAATACACTAATACATATGTAATTCTGTGAGATTGATGACATTGCTCAAGTTGTGTAATCATTCTCAACATCATTTTCTGAATTGTTCCTTCCTCATTGACATAAATTTATTGCCCTCTAAGCTTCCTATCTCAACTTTTCAGTTGCTGTTATCAGTGTGATCCCATATATATAATTATTTAAAAGAGCACAATTCTTAAAGCACACATTCTTTACTGACTAAGCCAAATGGTTGTTTTGTTTAAAGAAGATTTCAGGAATAGTTTTGCTTTAAGGTTTAAAGATTATCCCAAGGTAAGTTTCACTGTGTATGTGGTGACACATAAAAATACATAAATAGAAAAAAAAAGATAATTGCATGAGTATATCTCCAAGTAATATGGCATCATGTGCTTTTGTAGCAGTGATTGTTAAATGCACTTGGGACTTGATGCCTTTCCAGTGATACTCCTGCACTTATTTGTTTCCTGTGTTGGTGAATTTATGAGATATCTCAGATAAAAACATGCAATAGTTTGAGTTGGTGAAATCTCAGCCAACCACTGATGTGTGTTAAGTAATTATGATAAGAATAGCTGGTCACTTCCTGGATCAGGTATGGGGGCAAAGGAAAAAAAAATGATCCAGGATCTCTGTGTGCAGACCAGAACAATAAAGACAAATTCTTTTTTTTCTTTCTTTTTAAGAAGAAAAAAAATGCAGAAAATCAGAGGATTGAGGAATTGGCCAGACTAGAACTGTCTACCTCTGATGTTTGGAGGATTATCATTTCTCTTGGTGCCAGGGGTGGATGTGGGTGTGGATATGTGGATGGGGATAGGCCTTATTTTTGTTGTTATGTCCGTTGCCCCACAGAGGAGTGCACGGAAGCTCAGGGAGGTTAGAAGCTTCTTTAAGGAGCCTAGCCGACCAGTGCAAGAACCAGCCTCACACCAGGTCCTGGTTGGCTTCACATCAATGTCCTCTGCCCCTGCCTGTCCAGTCTGATGCTATGAGCTGTGAATATGTGTGTGTCTTGGGAAGGATGTTAGTACATTGCAGATATAAAAAATATGAGCCTTCTTTCTCTTCACCCCAATTAAGTCATGTTTCTTATCTAGTTAGTGATTTTACTTCCCCTCTCCTCTTATCCCTGGAAACCATCAAAATTTTTTTTTCCATGCCAACCACTCTGAAAGTCTTCTATTGTGTTACAATACATGGCAAAGGAGGCAGTCCAAGGAAGAAATTAGATATAAATTCCTTTTCTTCCTTGTTTTCTTGCCTCTTCTTCTTCCTCTACTGCTAACTGATTCTAACACTCTTCTATTGTGTTACAATAGAAGGTCCTGGACAAAGTGGGATAAAAATGTGGAACACAATGGAAAGCAATAATAAAAATGACAAAGCTTACTGTTTTGATAATGACTGGTGGAACCTCCAAGACAATGGTTCTTAGCCAACTTTCAAGCCTGGATCTTAAATCACCACTGTGGTTCAACTTTCAGCTAAACAATAGATAAGTCTATGGGGTGAACAATATAACACCAGGATGTTATGCACTCCTTAGAACAATCAACCATACAAGACCAAAAGTGAACATTTGCTCAAGGATAAAGGTGGCAAGGCAGGAATTGATGGGAAAGGACAAATGGAAATAGTAAGCACAGAGAGAAAGTGCTGTGGGGACAGCATTCAATGTCACACACATAAAAGAAATGTATGAATAGTTAAATAGAAAAACAATTACTTCCTGAACTTTCATTTGAATAACCATAAAAAGTTGAAAAGAGAAAAAAAGAAAGAAAGAATTGCAACGAGCTGCAATTCTGTTTTCTTCCTCCTGGGCCAAGATTCACCCCCTTTTCAGTTCCCACATCTGGTTCTTTGCCAGAGAATTGAGTCATGCATAGTGACAGGAGTAACCACCATGCACCTCCACCCTCTTCCACCCTCTGAGTGAGGCTCCCTGTGCCCCCTTCCTTACTGGCTCAGTGTCAGCTCCATCCTGCACAGGGTACAGTGCAAAGTGTTGCCTAAAAGGCCCACCACAGCTCATGATTTATGTGAGAGAGTGGAGAAGCCCTCATTTACACTTTCTTTGCTGTTACTTGTGAAGAGCAAAGACTCTTTGGGACCACATCCCTGCCATATTCTCTGAAAGCTCTGAGTGATGGGACATACCTTATGTTGTAAAGTAATGTCTATATTTTAACTCATTTAACTTATGTTCAATTAATATTCTAGGAAGATTAGTGGCAACAGGGATGCAGATGTCAGGGCTTGTGGTTTCTTTTGTCCATTTGACTGTTGTAAGAATTCATGTAGGTTATTTATAATGAAATATGTCTGATCTCTTTTACTACAGAGGAGACTTTATTAAGATCCCTTTCCCTACTAGTAATGCAGCATTAGGATTGCAGGAAGACTCACTGAAAACTTGTGATATGCAGGTGACATAACTTTGTTTATTGAAAATGAAGAGGACTTGAAGCTTTTACATACAAAGATTAAATATTACAGCCCTCAATATGGATTACAAATCAACATGAAGAAAATAAAAATTCTCACAAATGGTCCAATAAACAACATCACAATAAACAGAGAAAATATTCAAGTAGTCAAGGATTTCATTTTACTTGGAATAACAATCAATGCTGATGGAAGTAGCAGTCAAGAAATTGAACAACTTATTGCATTGAGAATATCTGCTGCAAAGGATCTCTTTAAGATGTTAAAAAGCAAATATATCACTTTGAAGATTAAGGTGCCTGACCCAAGCCATAGTATTTGCAATCACCTTATATGCATGCAAAAACTGGACAATGAATAAGGAAGATTGAAGAAGAAATAATGCATTTAGATTTGATGTTGGCAAGGAATATTGAATATACCATGGACTGCCAGAAGAATTAATAAATCTGTCTTAGAAGAAATACAGCCAGAATGTTCACTAGAAGCAAGGATGGCAAGAGTTTGTCTCATGGTCTTTGGACATGTTATCAGAAGAAACAAGTCCCTGGAGAAAAACAACATGTTTGGTAAAGTACAGGGTTAGTGAAAAAGAGGAAGACCTTCAAGAAGATGGATTGACACAGTGTCTGCAATAATAGGCTCAAACATAGGAATGATTGTAAGGATGGTGCAATGTCTATCTATCTCTTGTGTGTATATAAACATTTAGGCATTTTCTTATATAGAAGGATGGAAAAATGCTTAAACATTCATTATTAACAGTTAAAGTTAAAATATGTCATAATTAACAAGCTAATAAGAAGTTTCACTGGCCTCAGCATCCTGTATGAGGGTCTATGGGGCAAGCCTGTCCTTTCACTCCTGACTGGTTTGGTTTTCATTCTTTGCTGAATCCACTGCAATTACACATCTGCATACAGAGGTTTCTTTGCTATTCATTTGCCATTTGCAAATGGAAGAAATGAGAGATAAAAGAGCTGAACTGAAGATTTCAAAGAGAAGTTCCAGCAGACAAAGCAAATTACTATAATGAAATGTGCAAAGACCTAGAATTAGAAAACTAAAAGGGAAGAACATGCTCTGCATTTCTCAAGCTGAAAGAATTGAAGAAAAACTTTAAGACTCACGTTGCAATATTGAAAGATTCTAAGGGAAAATTACTGAATGATGCAGAAAACATCAAAAGAAGATGGCAGGAATACACAGAGTCACTGTACCAAAAAGAACTGGTCAATCTTCACCCATTTCAGGAAGTGGCATATGATCTAGAACCAATTGTACTGAAGGAGGAAGTCAAAGCTGCAATGAAGGAATTGGTGAAGAACAAGGCTCCAGAAATTGAAGGAATACCCATTGAGATATTTCAGCAAATGGATGCCCCATCGGAGGCACTCACTTGGTTATACAAAGAGATTTGGAAGACAGCTACCTAGTCAACTGACTGGAAGAGATCCATATTTGTACCAATTCCAAAGAAAGGTGATCCCATAGAATGTGGAAATTATAGAACAATATCATTAATATTGCACACAGGTAAGACCTTACTGAAGATAATTCAAAAAGGATTGCAGCAATATATTGACAAAGAACTTGTAGAGGTGCAAGCTGGATTCAGAAAAGGATGTGGAACAAAGGATATCATAGCTGCTGTCAGATGCATCTTGGCTTAAGGCAAACAATACCAGAAAGATGTTTACTTGTGTTTTGGTGACTATGCAAAGGCATTTGATTGTGTGGATCATGACAAATTATGGATAACACTGAGAAAAACGGGAATTCCCAAACACTTGATTGTACTCATGAGGAACCGGTACATTGACCAGGAGGCTGTCATTCAAACAGAACAGTGGGACACTATATGGTTTAAAATTTAAAAAAAAAAAAAAAGGAGTGCACCAGGGTTGTATCCTTTCCCCATACTTATCCAATCTATATGCGAGCAAATAATCCGAGAAGCTGGACTATATGAAGAAAATCGTGGCATCAGGGCTGGAGGAAGAATCATTAACAATCTGAGATATGCAGATGATACAACTTTGCTTGCTGAAAGTGAGGATGAATTGAGGCACATATTGATGAAGATTGAAGAATGCAGTCTGCAGTATGGATTACGTCTCAATATAAAGAAAACCAAAATTCTCACAACTGGACCAATAAGCAGCATCATGATAAATGGAGAAAAGATTGAGGTTGTTAAGGAATTCACGTTGCTTGGTTCTACAATTGATGCCAATGGAAGCAGCAGTCAGGACATGAGACGACGTGTAGCATTGGGAAAGTCAACTGCTAAGGAACTGTTTCGAGTGCTGAGGGGCAAGGATGTCTCCCTGGGGACTAAGGTGCACCTGACACAGGCCATGATATTTTCAATCGCCTCATATGCATGTGAGAGCTGGACAATGAATAAGGAAGACTGAAGAAGAATTGAAGCTTTTGAGTTGTGATGCTGGTGCAGAATGCTGAAAGTACTGTGGACTGCTAAAAGAACTAACAGATCTGTCCTGGAAGAAGTGCAGCCAAAATGCTCTTTAGAAAAGAGAATGGCCAGACTTCATCTCACCCACTTTGGTCATGTTGTCAGAAGGGACCATTCCCTGGAGAAGGATGTCTCTCTTGGTAAGGTGGAGGGTCTACGAAAGAGGAGAAGGCCTTCAACAAGATGGACTGACATGGTGGCTACAATGATGGGCTCAAGAATAGCAGGGATCATGCAGCTGGCACAGGATTGGGCAGTGTTTTGTTCTGCTGTGCATGGGGTTGCTATGAGTTGGAAACGACTCTACGGCACCTAACAACAACAACAACATACAGAGGTTGTGTATATCATGTGTATGTGCACACACCAGCTTGCACCTCTGGAAGTTCTGTGTCAGTATACTGCTGCAACCATTTTTGAATTATCTTCAGTAAGATCCAGTAAGCTGGATTCAGAAGAGGATGTGGAACAAGGGATATCATAGCTATTGTCAGATGGATTTTGGCTCAAGGCAAAGAATACCAGAAAGATGTTTACTTGTGTTTTGGTGACTATGCAAAGGCATTTGATTGTGTGGATCATGACAAATTATGGATAACATTGAGAAAAATGGGAATTCCCAAACACTTGGTTGTACTCATGAGGAACCTGTACCTTGACCAGGAGGCTGTCGTTTGAACAGAACAAGGGGACACTACATGGTTTACAATCAGGAAGGGAGTGTGTCAGGGTTGTATCTTTCCCCATACTTATTCAATCTATAAGCTGAGCAAATAATCCAAGAAGCTGAACTATATGAAGAAAAACGTGGCATCAGGATTGGAGGAAAAATCATTAACATCCTGAGATACGCAGATGATACAACTTTGCTTGCTGAAAGTGAGAATGACTTGAGGCACTTACTGATGAAGTTTGAAGAATACAGTCTGCAACATGGATTACTTCTCAATATAAAGAAAACAAAAATCCTCACAACTGGACCAATGAGCAGCATCACAATAAATGGAGAGAAGATTGACATTGTCAACGAATTCATATTGCTTGGTTCTACAATCGATGCTAATGGAAGCAGCAGTCAGGACATTAGATGACGTGTAGCATTGGGAAAGTCAACCGCGAAGGAACTGTTTCAAGTGCTGAGGAGCAAGGATGTCTCCTTGGGGACTAAGGTGAGCCTGACACAAGCCATGATATTTTCAATCATCTAGTATGCATGTGAGAGCTGGACAATGAATAAGGAAGACTGAAAAATAGCTGATGCTTTTGAGTTGTGGTGCTGGCGAAGAATGCTGAAAGTACCGTGGACTGCTAAAGAACTAACAGATCTGTCCTGGAGGAAGTGCACCTGAAATGCTCCTTGGAAGCGAGAATGGCCAGACTTCCTCTCACCTATTTTGGTCATGTCAGAAGGGACCACTCCCTGGAGAAGGATGCCATGCTTGGTAGGGTGGAAGGTCGATGAAAGAAGGGGAGGCCTTCAACAAGATGGGTTGACACGGTGGCTGTGATGATCGGCTCAGGTATAGCAGGGATCGTGGAGCTGGCATGGGATCAGGCAGTGTTTCCTTCTGCTGTGCATGGGGTCGCTCTAAGTTGGAAACGACTGGACGGCACCTAACAACAACAACAACATGTGCACATACACCAATTAACAATATGATTCACTCCCAGTCACATTCTTGAGTTGGTTATTGCCACGACAGCCCCGGTGGGGTCCGCGTGACATAGTCACCGGTCTGAAGCGGCTGTTTCAAGGAAACTCTAAGCTTCCCGGG